>NC_083719.1:76227513-76530543 GCF_028564815.1 Eubalaena glacialis
CCTTAAGGAGCTTACAGAATAGGGAGTGCATACAAGTGACTCCAGCATTGTGTGATAGTAATAATGGTTTTATTGTAAGCTAGAGCTAGAAAGTCTAACTCAAACCAACATAAGGAAAAATTCATTGGCTAAGATAACAGAACAGCAATAGAACCTCAAAGAATAACAGGGGACCATTCTCTTGATTTCACATTAGCTTCCTTTGGATTGGCTCCGCTTTCAGATAATTCCCCCCTTGCAGAATAAGGGAGGTCACGGGTTACCCTCTTTAACGTACAACTGAAGAGAAATCAAAGCCTTAGAATGTGGTATTATTGGCCCTGATTAGGCTGGTGTGGATTATCTGCCCATTTCTGAACCAATCACTGAGGCTAGGGGGATTAAATGCATGGATTGGCTCAGCCTCCAGCTCACTCACCTTTACCTGAGGCACATAGCCATGGGAGGCAGGGTACTGTTGTCTCAAAAAGGAGGACGTGATTCTACACCCCTAAAACAGCAAACATCCACTACGCAGGAATACACTTGCTTGACAGTATATTCAAGAAATAGCCTTTGAAGAGGGGACGGAAAAATTAGGGGTATGGGATTAACAAACTACTATATATAAAATAGATAAGCAACAAGGATTTACTGAATAGCACAGGCAGTTTTACCCGTTGTCTTGTAATAACCTATAATGGAATATAATCTGCAAAAATATTGAATAACTATGCTGTATACCTGAAACTAATACAATACTTAATGCAGTATTATAAAGCAACTATACTTCAGTTAAAGAAAGAAGTAGTCCTTGAGCACATTGTGGAGATGATGTACGGGCCTAAGCATTTTTCAAGATTAAAAAGATGTTGACATAAAGCTTATAATCTAGAAAGGGGGATAGGAAGATATACAGATAAGACACAAAGAAGAACTCCTATGTACTTTGGAGAGTTGTTGGAATAGAATTCATCTCATCATAACCTAAAGTAATACAGTTTCTCCTTACTTTGGAATGACCTTTAAATATCCTATATTATCTTTTTCTAAAAACTGTATCTTCAAGAAATGGCAAACTTCTCCAATTGGGGCTACTGATAGAAGGAAGACCGTCACCATTAATAACGGCGCCTCCCTTAAACACAGGACCTAGCACACACTTGGTACTCAAAAAAATCTTGGTTGAATGAGTGTCTGAATGAACAAATACCATGGCAACATGTTAATGGGTAATAGATGAGATTCCTGTGGTCATGTAATGTCAGTTTTAAAGATATCTCTAGACCTTGTCTATGACAAGTTATTTCTCTACAGGTTCATAGGGAGCCCCCTTGCTCCCTCAGGTAGCCCTCCGAGGCTCATCAGTATCATCATTTACATAGCTTGCATTGTGTGTGATGAAATCCAACCTGGCATCTACCACACCTTCAGTTTTTCAGCATAAAACAAAGTGCAGCTTCCCCCACAGAGCATCCTGATTAAACAAATTAACTATGGTGCTGCCTGCAAACACACACACTAGAGTGCAGGAAATGAACAGATACAATGGCCAAGTCTGTATTTAATTTTAATTAAATTTCATTCTGTAGCTCAATTAATCCACATCTCCAAATGTCAGCAGGACTTAGGCAAATGGAATGACATCTGCTGCACTGCACAGGACTATAAAACCTTCACTGCATGCTAGGTCTCTGGAAGCACACCAGGAAAAATGAAATATCTTTATTAAGTGTGGAGTAATGTGTAGAAGTCTAACTCACGGTCTAATGAAAGAACATAAACTAGGAAAGAAAATTAGACTAAGAATGCGAGTGGTTACGGGCATGGCAAATATTGCTCAATATCCTGCCTTGTGTTATTTATTGTTTTAAAGTTGCATTTGGCTTTATAGCTGTTTCCTTTCATATTTACCTAGTGGGTTTCCCAGTTGCCCAGGTTTGTTTTCTTTTTTTAAACTGACACAGATTTCTTTCCTGAGAAAAGGGAATTGGTGAAGTAGGGGTGATCTTTCTGCATAAAATATGGAGAAGACCACATTTGCTATGCAAGGCCATTTGTTACAGGAAGCCAGAGGTGGAGCAGAAAGAATGTGGGGTTTGACAAGCTTAGATTAAAATTTTTGATCTACCACTTAAATATCAGATTAGAAGGTTAAAAAAAAAAAAAAACAAACCCAAACATTATTAATTAGTGAGACTGTTCCCAGCCTGACAATGACTGGTTTTGGGAAATGTTTTTGTAGTGTTTTTAGAAAATGTCAACGTGATCATTACTGTTGGATGACAAGAAATAGATGAATCTTATTACAATAAATTTGTTTAGCATTATGTGTCAGACACTGTGCTAGAACTGGAAACACAGTGCTGAGTAAGACATGGTCCCTTCTCCGGAGAAGGGAGTGGAACAAGGAAAAAATAATCACAAAAAAATGTGACAAACTCCTATCAAAGAGAGATGCCCAAATTATTAGACAAACCCTAGAAAAATGCCAAAAGCCTAGGAGTGGGTGCTTGTCTCCTATGAAATGGCCCTAAAGGATGGATGGGATTTGAGCAGAAAAATAGCAGGGAGAGAGCAGAAGAAAAGTAGGTGCAAAGAAAGGGTCGGGAAAGTAATTTGTTTTCTAGTTTGGAAAAAAGTTCAGAGTCTAGAGAGAAACTAAGATAGGAGGTGAAGAGAGAAAGGTACTCGGGTCAGACTGGCTGATGTTATATGTACTGTGACGGTCTCAGGATTGGATCCTGTAGGAAACGGGGAATCTCTGAGGGCTTGGGACCGGGGAGCACATGACCGGATCTGTGTTTGGCAGCGCAGTCTTCAGAAACCCACATCCTCCATCCCGGTCTCTCAGAGCTAAGGTGAGATTTTTGGCCTCATCTAATACACTGTTTTATTTCTCAACTGTTCACAGCACAGGTGGGGAAGAGGAGTGCTATTGATTGGGCCGCCTTAGAATCCTCAACAGTGAGGAAGTAGACTTTTTGGCCTTCATTCTGGTGCTTGGGACCATCATAGACCCAAAAAGATCCCTGTTGAGGATCAGCCACTAAATTTATGTAAAGCCCTCAGAAAGGAAGAGGCATAAAACCCGGGAAATGTAACCAAAGGAGGAAAACACTGGACTAAATAAAGAGGGGCTGACCACAGAGGAAGTCCAGGTTTCTGTTCATCCAAGAAAGAAAAGGCAATAAAAGAAAGGCTTTCTTCACCTCCGTAATGGCTGTGATTCAGTAAGAGGGAGATTGCCTGCTGACTTTGAAATTCAGAATATCAGAAATGTTGATGTTACCTTAGAATAGCAGTTTGATGGTTTTACTAAATATGGGCCAAGTAGGATTTTGGGGGTTGGTTTGAGAGCCTCTAATTTAGTGTAGCATTATTACAAGAATAATATTTTGCTGCCTTTTTAAGAAAAGCCATCCTAACTTTTAACGACTTAGAAAAAAGTTCTCAAACAACTTAATTGTAAATTGGAGACTCACTGGAATGATACAAAAACATGTAAAAGCAGAAACAGAAAGATTTCAATTTAAGTGGAAAGAAGTTAAAGATAGAGTGGACAGTCTAGCATTCTCACTTAAAACATTAATTCAATGTTGAAGACTGAGGAATCTTACATAAACTAATAATCTATAAAAGTTTTTTTCCACTATATGTGAATATTTTGGGAGGGGAAATAAAGCCTCTTTGTATTTTGCCATACTTTGTATTTCTCTCAGATTTTCTTTTTTGTCCTTCATAAATTTGTCTTTATTCTTCTCTTTTTCATATGTCTATCTAAAATTTTAACTCTCTTCTAATTTTACATTTTGATTTAAATTATGTGCTTACTCAAAATAGTATAACACTTTAGAAAAGATCATGTTTGTCTATCAACATAGAAGGTGGACTGAACTGGAGGACTAAACTTCAATATATTAATTATTAAAAACTTACAGATAACAGAATAAGGAATTTGATTCTGGCAAAGTCTTCAAGAAAAATGTTCTAGTTCTGCTATGGCTACAGTACTGAATTTTAAAATCAGCATATGAAGATGTGGCACTGAAATTTATCTAATAAAAATGTATAGGAAATAATAATTAGCCTAAAACTATCTCATGATCCTATCTAGTGGGACACTGAATTGACATGTGGTTCCTAGCATATTAATGAATTTGAAACAGGAATCAATAATGTACCACTAATTTAATCAGGGTTAAAGTTGGTTTTATTCCTGCCAGAAAGACAATGAGACATATTGATATTATAATAGTCTAAGTATGTACAAGTGAAGAACTGACATTGTAAAAAAAACTTTAATTGAGCTAATGAGTTAAATTGCCTCTAACAATCAATCTTAATGTATAATGGGAGTAAGTACATAAAGCATTTCTGGCTTTTTGTTTGCACTGAGTTATAAGTATTTTATATACAAAATTGGTATAAAAAAATTGGAATTTAGAAACGTTAACCTATACTACTGAATGCTTAACTACATTTTCCAAGGACCTGGAAAAGATAATATCTAACTATGAAGTTGTGTGATTCTATCAAGAATGTTTTTAAAAAATGAAATTGATTGACACTAACCTAACTTATTTAGTTGAGGTTTTTCTTGAAGTTGGGAACTCTGAGTTTAGAGCTCAAAGTTTCTTGCAGCACTGAGGGTCCAGGAATTTAGGCAACTTGTATTTATGATAGTTTTTCATTGGTAGAAATAACTTCTGTGTTGAACGATCTTGAATGATCACTATTTCATAGGTCAGGTTTTTGATAGTAAATGAAGTTAAAATGTACCTTTTTAGATACTAAAAGTTAGATATACATAGTTAAATGACAATTACATTTTTCTCTAATGATCTGAATAATTTTTTCGATTTTCAATTTTGTTCCCACATATGTGGGCCTCTGAATGGGAAGTCACTACATATATTATAGATTTCCCCATCTCTTACCCTTAGTTTTTTCTCTAAGATGGAAACCAAATGGTCACATAATATAAATTAGTTATTTCAATATCATTCCTTTATTTTTATCAAAATAAAATATAAAAGTTTACCTCATCAGAATTTTATACATGAGCCAAGGCACCTAAAGGGCAGGTTTCATAAAGCACCTATATCCTAATTAATTAATGAACCATCATAAAGTATTAATTAGTAACAGGCTCTAAGAAAAATTTATAAAAATTTCTAGACACTCATATATTATTAAATAAATACTATTTATACATCACAAGGTATAGTATCCAAGTAGGCTGCTTAGGAGATATCAAGAGAGTAATATGAACTACAAAAATCTCAAAATAAGATCAGCAAAGTTTAGTGAGACAAAGCAAAATTTAGAGAGGTTTGAAAGTCTATCTTGGTCTTGATTTTGCCCTTCTACTAGAAATCCATTGCTTGACAATCCACTCAAACACGAAGGATAGTGAAAGAATGAGTGTGGCACAATATATAAAACACTGTGGAAAGAGTAGGGTTGACATGGAGTATTGTAATGGTACAGAGTCACAAACATTTAAAACGGATTTGATCTTAGAAATCACCATAGACCAATTATATCATCCATCATTCCTCCCCCTCTTTCCTTCATACTTCTCCTATCCTATCCTATTCCATCCTATCCTCACTCCATCATATCCCTTCCCTCCCATTTCTCTTCTCACTTTCCTTCCGCTTCCTTTTTCTCTCCTTCCTTCCATACTGTTGCCTACCAAATGCCCATTATTTGCTAGGCATCATGCTAGGTACCACGGGAAGATAATTAAGATCGGGTACCTGTCTTTAAAGAGCATATCACCACCTTTATAGGAGGGCCAGTAAATTATCTAAACAGATAATTGTCATTCAATGTGATAATTATGATGAAAGTGAAGGGAAGCCTGCAGAAGGGCACCTAAAATCAGAAGGCTCACTGGATAGGAGATTCCTGAGATGCATCTTAAAGCATGAGGAGGATTAACTAGGAAAAAGGAATGGAGAAATATGGTTTAGGCCGAAAGGACAACATGAATGAAGACCCAGGGGACAGAAAGCATCAAACAATATCTGTACGAGAAACTCAGTCTGCACAGCCACATTTGGTGGCCTGGGGAGTGACAGGATTAGTTTTATATTTTAGAAAGTTCATGCTGACAGCAGAGTAGAAGGTGGATTTAAGAAGAATGAAACTGGAGTTCGGAAGACTAGTTGGGGGCATTTTTCTACTGGATTCCAGGTGAGGGATGATTAATGCCTAGTGATCATAAAATAAAGAACATTAAACAACATGCCTGGTAGATACAGAATCAAACCCCAGGTTTATCCACTCCCAGTCCAGAACTCTCTACTGTACCAGAAACACTGTTTCTTATCCTATGGTAAAACTGAAACATTTTTGTTGTAGGCTCTTTTAAGTACATGTAAATCTGTGAAGGATAAATCTTTTGGGATGACCAGATTACTGAGCTCTGGGAGCTCAGCTCCAAAACTTGTACAGAGAGCAATTCAGTATTCATTTATCGTGAGTATTGTGCATAATACATCAATCATTTGAATACAGAGATATGCCATTTTAGGGGAGAAGAAAAATCCAACCAGAGCCCTTAATGTTATATTCATTGTTATCAAATATTTGGAATCCATGTGAATATAAGCTTCTTGTTTCCAGAGCAAAGGGTGCGGGCCTTTTCCTGGTATCTCTTCATGTGTAACATCCCAATGCTGCTACTTCTGATGCCCAAATAGCTGCTCCATTACACACCCCCCACTGCTGGTGCCACTGCAACATTTCAGGTAACGAGGTAAGGGGCACACTTGAGTTCTTTATGTGCCAAGAGGAGAAAAATTAATTTTCAATGCTAAAAAGATGAGGCTGCTGGTGCAGACGGTCACTAACCACCACCAGCTGCTCCATAGATTCGGCATTTGGAAAAGGGAGCCCATTTCAAAATCAATAACATAACTTCAGGACATGAGACACCAAGCTGCATCAGTGTTTTGAGCAAGAAGATATTGTCCAAGCCATACTAAATAGCCGGGTGATTTGACAAAAATATTGACAATTCAGTTTGTGCTCACATTATATTTCTAAATATCTCAATATAGAGAGAAAAATCATAAGTGTCAAAAATATTGTGCTTGCTTTAGTAGACTCATAAATAGGCAAAATATACATCTATGATATTTGTTTGCAAGATGGAAGTTTTAACAGAACATGGGGTCTTCTGGGTGCACATAGGGGAGAATGTGATAACTACTTGCAATCTTCCTGAATTCCAACAGAAAGTCAAGTGAATTTTATACACACACACACACAAACACATACCATACCCAAAAGCATTTTCTTGTACTGTTTATGTCAAAGTACAGAAATATGAATTTTTTTTAAAGTAGCATGAATGAAGAGTGTAAAAGAAAAAAAACAAAACACCACCCTTAAATCCAATCATCTCCCTGTCTCAGCTTCATGGATCCAGAGCAGTGGCTCTCAACTTTGGCTGCCCATTAAAATCACTGGGAAGCTTTTAAAACAACCAGGGCCCACAGCTCCATCCTTAACCAATGAAGTCAGAATCTCTAGAGCTTCATTCCCGCTGGCGGGCGGGAACTAGGTATTGGTATTTTTTTCACGTTTCCCAGGTGACCCTAATGTGCAGCCAGGGTTAAAAGTTCCTTCTATGTCTGGATCTCTCAACCTCAGCACTACTGACATTTTGGGGCAGGCAATTCTTTGTTGTGGGAGCTGCCCTGTGCATTGTGTTATGTTTAGCATCCTGGCCTTTACCCACTAAATGCAGTAACAACCCCTTTTCCCCAGTTGTGAGACAGGCTGGGACCTGGGACCTTTTGCCGCAGTGCTTACACCTGGATGAACAACTCCTTGAGCAACAAAATACAAAGAAACTATAAGGAACTAAAAATAACTGTGTGCATGCACAGCTGGGGCAAATTATGAACAACAAGATACAAAAAGACCAAAACCCCAACTGCCACTTCTGAGGAGCTGGGCGCAAAAGCAGGGTACTGCGAATGCACCCTGCACACAGCACCACCAAGGAAGGGGGTGGGCAGACCACCTAAAGCCATCCCTCCAGCCCAACCCCTAGATCCACCCCTCCGCTTACCCCACATAAGGAACCAGCTCCCCCCACCCCCCTCCCCCGACTTCACGGAGCGAGCGAGGGAACTTGTTACTTGTTTTTGCTCCCTTGCGCTGCAGCATGAGTCCCAGTAAAGCCTTGCCTGAATTTCTTGTCTTGCTTCTTATCAATTTCTTTTGATTAAGGAGTCCAGGAACCGTGGTGGGTAACAGTTGTGACAACGAAAAATGGCTCCAAACATTGATGATTGTCCCCTGGGCGGTGGGAGGGCAAAATTAGCCTCGATTAAGAGCCACAGTTGTAGCGGGGGAAATCCCTCTTTCCCTTCTCCTAACTAACACTTAGCAGCTGTTGTATGGATGCCTCCCTGTGGTCAACATGTTGTGCTATTTTGCTGTCTTCAAAACTGCCTGCCCCTTAGTTGGCTCCCTGTTCTCCCTATCTGCCAAATCTGACATAATCAAGTATTCCACCAAGAAGTCTTCCCCAAAGCTTCCACACTATCCTGACTTTCTCTTCCTTCTGTCACCTCAGCATACCTGCCACCAGACTGTTAGCAGGCTGCTTCGCAAATATGCTTGTCTCTTCTGGTGGAAGACATTCTTAATCAGACTATAATCCCATTGAAGGAATAAACGAGCTGCCTTTTGCTTATTTTAGAATCACAGAATTTTTTAAATGGAAGGTTTTTAAAGATCATCTTGTTGTACTTGACTTTACCAGGTAATATATGACAGTGTCAGAAACAACTTAATACAACAACAGTTCTCCCAGTTAAAATTCCAGTTGGATTTTTTTGAGGGATTGAAGCTTATTTTAAAATTTACATGGAGGAGTACAGTTATATATAGCTAAGTACACCTTAAAAAAGGACTTGTCCCGCCAGATATTAAGATGTACAATAAAGCTCTAAAAATAAAAATCATAAGAATTGGCACAAAAACAGACAAACTGATGAACTGAACAGAATAGAGAGCTCGGAGACAGATCCAGGAATATATGTGAACTTAATAAATGAGTAAAGTAGCACCTCAAATCAATTTTAGCTGAGGAAAAAGGAATGATCAACTAGGAAATCTTGTACAGCTAATCTTCTTGGTATGAAATATTGAAATTCAAAGTTACTGTTTGATTTTCTCACATCATTTTAACTCTTCATTTTTTGTTTTGGCACTTTTATCCTCAAAACCAAGTTGTTTCTTAGCTGGCTGCTTAATAAAATGCAACCTGTCTCTTTACTGTAAGAAATGTTTGTAAGAATGACCAGTGACAGGCAAGTAACTTTGACTTTAATTTTCACTGTGAGGAAAGCAAATTTCAAGGTAAACAGTTGTCTATTTAAAGGAAAAGAAAATCATAGGGAATATTTTCAAATGAAAATATAAAAAGTACAAAGTAGAAAAGAGACACAAGGTGTAAAAATTCTGGGGGTGGAGAGAGGGCGTGTAAAATGAAGAAAGCACCTAAAATAGAAGCTAAGGGAAGCCATAAAATACAACGATTCTCAACAAAGCAGAAGAATGCAATAATTACCTTCAGAGGATTGAAGCTTGAAGGAAGTAATGTAAACATTCAAGACTAAAAGGCAGGAGTAGGAAGGAATTCTAAATTCAGAGACTATCTTTAAATCTGAGCTGAATGGTTATTACATTAAAAAAATCTTTTATTACATTTTGGATGAGTAATAACAACACTACTTTTGATTTATGGAACATCTTTATCCCAGTGATTCCAAAGTGCTCAGAAAATATCTTGTGACAGGTATTATTGCCTTTTAACAGATGGAGAAATCGAGGTTATGTAGAGCTTGAGTGACTTGTTCATTGTCACAATTAATCAACGGTAATGCTGAAAATGGAATTTAAAGTTCTCTGTTATCCAGTGTAGAGACTGTTTTCTGTCTCGTGTTAAATGATCCATAATTAACTTACTATGGGAATAAAGGACATTCTTAAAAAATAATTATGAAAGTCATGTCTTGGTTAAGATTCATGCTCATGTTATATTATTAATAAAGGCATAAAAATTACCCACATCCTTAAATGTTTTTAGAAAAATCTAACTTGTTATTTGAAGACTAATGTAGATATGGCAAAATTTCAGCAGCATATGGCAAATTCAGAGATGTTTTAACTTAAAAAAATTTTTTTATTCATTCGTTATTCACTAATAATTTATTTAACTGTCTTCTTAATGAGCTCTTAGCAAGTCCAATCAGTATTTTAAAAACAATTACTTCCAAACTAAAAATTAACCTTATATCTAGCTTGTGAATTTGAAGCTCAGCACACCTTTCTGATGTACTAAAGCATTCACAAGAAGAGAGTGGTTACCAATTAAACACAAACATGACTACTTAACACCTAATTTGGCACTGCAGGAATAACCTACTGATTTTCTAAGTGTTTATTGATGGAATCTAGTATTGATATATTTTTAAGCAAGGACTCCAACCACTTATTCATTTACATACTGACTACAAATAAGTGATCATTTACGGACTGCACAGTCTACTGATGCATAGTTCTTCATCTGGATCTGACATAAACAGAAAACAGTGATGTTTAAAATTACCCTCCCAAATAAACTTATATCATAAAATTGATATAAAAAAATTATATATTTGAGCTGAGTTGCCAGTCACTTCCTTATTTGATATTTTTCTCTTCTCAGACCTTTCATGTTCTCAAATTTTCTATAGTTTCCCAATATCTAATTATAACCACTCTTTCTTTAATAAAGGTGTCACCTTGACAGAACTGTGTTCTGAAAGTATAGGAAGAGGCTGCCATTCTTTAGAAAGTTCACAGACATCCTTGCCTCTGTCGTCCCACTGTGAATTGGTCCAAATAATACTTAATTGTACCTTAAGACACTGTGCAAGAAAGCTGCCACCAAACAGAATTCTCTCTGTTCTAACCATCACAGCATGCTGTCTTAGCCTGGACCAATCGTCCTGAAGACAAGGTATAAGCTTAACTCCTTTAGACACGATATATTTAGTGCCATTTCTAGAGCAAAAATTCATCAGTACCCTTCCCTCATCTCTACTGAATAAGTACAAACTTGGAGCTTGTCATTCAATTCTCTCTACAAACTGGATTTAACACAACTTTTCACTACTAATATATGCCAGTCAAGGTGTGCTATTTTGCTATTCTTTAAATACATTTTGCCCTTTTTTCTTTACCTTTTGCTTGCAAAGCTGTTTGCTAATAATGGCTCCTGAAGTGAAATGGTCCTTCTCTCAGATTCCCTTGATCAGCCCCTTCATCTTTCCATCTCTTCCATCTCCCTGGCCCTGCTCTCCCTTAATTCTGTAGAAACATTGTGTGACTTTTACTAAATGTATCATGTATTAATTTCTAGATGGCTATTTGTGTGCAAGTCTCAGTTTCTCTTACTGGACTGTGAGCTTCCTGAAGGCAGATCTCTATCCTGTACACACGCTAGTGTTTCACACTCACTGGCTGCCTAATACCTATTTGTTAAATGAATGAATACAGGAGAAGAAAAAAAACTTAGAGGAATTATATAAGGTGGTCAAATTGTTGAAATAAATAAAATAAAAAGCTGCACATAAAATTTACAGGAACTTACAGCTCAGCCTATGTATTAAATAATTACTGACTTCTTCAAAGAGAAGAAGATAATTCTAGAATATAAATGTATTTAAGGCGGGATTTTTGTCTATTTAGTTCACTAACATATTCTAAGCACTTAAAGCAATGCCTAGCACACAGTAGGTATTTAATACATATTCATTGAATGAACAAATAAATATCAAATCCCAGTTATTTTAAAACATACTCTGGCTTTTTATATGTTATTTTTACTCACCCTTAATTTCTTAACATTCCAGTTAAAGAATTCTAGTCCAATGTCATTTTCTTAAATATTACCAGGTAATGTCTCTAAGCAGAGATATTAAGAAAAACACAAAACTACCCATATTGAACATGAGTTTTGCATACTGAAATACTTTGTCACAAAGAGGAAGCCTACTGAACTTTCTGGAACAGATAATTTGGTTTCAGTTGCCAATGATGAAGGGCGCTACTGTCCATATGTTGCCCTTGTGAAAGGGTTTAACTAAAACTCGTCAGCAGGTTTAAACTTCTCCAGCTCTTGCCCAAGTTTGACTGGCCTTGAGAAAGTTATGAAGACTGAAGAGTCCATTAGGTAATGACTAGTCATGCTGGAGCTGATGGTATCACTTTTGATCCATTCCTCACAGCTCTTGGATAAAGCAGCCCTGTAATCATAGGCTTAGCCTTCTTAAATGTAGCACACAGAGCCACGACCAGAAAGAGTAAGGAAAACCAAAAGCTGGGGTTGAGGTGGAGGTTAGTTCATCCTGCTAGTTCTCAAGGAAACTTTTCCAAATCAAAAACTGCAAAGGTCACATATCAGCCAACACCAGAGAAAACCCACAGCAATTCAGAAAGCAAAGATGAAAACTATAATCAAATTCTGCCACCTGAGTGTCACATTGCCTAATGCACTGATAACAAAAGAGAAACCCCTAATCAAGAAGTCAGCACGCCATTTAGGACAAGGGTAGATCACGTGGAGTGTCAACATGGCTGCAAAGTCAGACTGAGCGAAATACGGAGGGCTGACAACATTCATCTGTTTCTTACCTTTCTTTCTGATTAGCAGACTTGGACAAGGTGGCAGATCAAGGCTCATGAACAGTAAACGTATGTGTGTACATGCTTGTTCGTGTGTGTGTGTGTGTTTATTTAACTACTATTTATTGTTCAAAATTCAGCTCAGATAAATTCCTCAATAAGCCTTCACTGATTGCCATCCCCACCTCCTATGGATCCTTGTTCCTTGACAATCCTTGTTCCTTGACAATCAAACAATCAGAACCAAATACCATAAATGATTAAGATCTGTTAATGTGCTGCTCAACATCACTAATTATTAGAGAAATGCAAATCAAAACTACAATGAGGTATCACCTCACACCAGTTAGAATGGGCATCACCAGAAAATCTACAAACAACAAATGCTGGAGAGGGTGTGGAGAAAAGGCAACCCTCTTGCACTGTTGGTGGGAATGTAAACTGATATACCCACTATGGAGAACAGTATGGAGGTTCCTTAAAAAACTAAAAATAGAATTACCATATGATCCAGCAATCCCACTACTGGGCATATACCCAGAGAAAACCATAATTCAAAAAGATACATGCACCCCAATGTTCATTGCAGCACTATTTACAATAGCCAGGTCATGGAAGCAACCTAAATGCCCATTGACAGATGAATGGATAAAGATGTGCTACATATATACAATGGAATATTACTCAGCCATAAAAAGGAACGAAATTGGGTCATTTGAAGCGATGTGGATGGACCTAGAGACTGTCATACAGTGAAGTAAGTGAGAAAAGAGAAAAACAAATATCGTATATTAACGCATGTATGTGGAACCTAGAAAAATGGTACAGATGAACCGGTCTGCAGGGCAGAAATAGAGACACAGATGTAGAGAACAAACATATGGACACTATGGGGGGAAAGCGGCAGGGGTGGGGGTGGTGGTGTGATGAATTGGGAGATTAGGATTGACATGTATACACTAATATATATAAAATAGATAACTAATAAGAACCTGCTGTATAAAAAATAAAATAAAATTCAAAAATTCAAAAAAATTAAAAATTAAAAATAAAAGACCTATCTCTAAAAAGAAAAAGATCTGTTAATGTGTCAGTCTCCTCCTTTGGACTGTAGGCTCTTTGCAGGCAGGGACATGTCCTACTCACCTCTGTATCCCATTGTATCGGCAACCTAGTGGATGCTTCACAAAGCACAGAGAGAAGAACAGAAGCTTTTGATCTAGATAGTGCCTGGTTGAAATCCTAGCTCCATCAGTGAAGGCCTGTGGCCTGGTGCTATGGCCAGTATTCAGAGAAATTGTTCCTCAACCCTCTGTTCTGCTTCTCCTCTGAAGTCATCCTTAGCTCTGACCCCTAGAGACCATAGGCCAGTCTCACATGTCCCTGTGCTCACCTTACATCCAGAGTTCCAAATTTTCATTTGTCCAGAATAGGAGTTGGCACAAGCCCCAATTTTACTAGCCTTGTATGCTCTAGAAAATACTTTATTTTCTCTGAGCCTCAGTTTCCTCATATGTTAAATGGGAATAATACCTCTACCTTGAATGGTTGTCATGAAGATGAAAAGAGATAATGTATATAAAGCCTCTGCCACCACTGCCTGGCACATAGCAGGCACCGAATAAACGGTAGTTATTATTAAACCACCATTATCACCTCTAGCTACAAATATATAGATCAGTCTTCAGATGACTCTTAGCTAGAATCAAAAGACACACCGGTCTTTGCAGATACATACAAACAAAGGTCTGAAACGTTATTTTGAAATATAAAAGACAGTCAGCACTTTACTAGATGCTTAAAAGCAAGCAAGTATTCTTTCTTAAATCCTGACATGCCAGATTTTATACCTTCTCTAATTATCATTTTATGAATAAAAATGGGCAGCTAATTCAGCTGCTGTATCTTCCTTCTGTTTGGAAAACAAGCATAATTATTTTGAGGCACTGAGATATATGCTCAAAGCTTATTTGACAAATCAAGACTTTAAAAAATTTTACTATATATTCATACAAGAATCCTCTATATCACTCATGTTAAAATTTGAAGTGCCTGAGAAATGATGTACTAAAATAAGGCTTTTTCTTCTCAAAAATATATTTAGAAGCCAAAGAAAATTATTATATTAAGGACAACTCTGAATACCTTAAAAGAATTTGTGAAATATCAGTTTCCCTCTCACTGAATTTCTAGAATTGTGTGCTAAATTTAAAAACATTTAGTAGCCATTACTAAACGACGAATTTAAAATTTTTTCTTACTGGTGGTGCTAGGCTGTGTCATGACGCCCAGTAGTAACTCTGCCTCTCACCATACTCCTTGGGGTTACTATTCCGGGAATCTGGCAGATGTCTTTGAGATGTTCCTGTTCTTGGGGGGCACTAGAACAGCGTGGAGCCTCCCGATAAAGGTCAGAGTGACTCACAAGTTCACAATCTTACCAACTTTAACCAACATCACGAAGAGGAATGTTTACGGACATGGCTATGCCTATTCCTTCTGCTTCCTTTGGTTGTCTTAAGTAAAGATTGTCTTTGGGGGAAGATGGTTAACGGCCCTGGGGTTAGCCCAACTCTGCTTTCACCTGAAGTTTCTAGAAGGAGGTACCTAAAATGATAGAAATTGAGAGAGTTCTAGCCAGAAGCAGTAAATGAAGCAGTGAGCCTGTAGGCGGTGGGTTTATCTCATAGCAATCTACAGCATTCCTCCAAACCCTTAATTGGCAACCATCTCAAGGATATGAAACATCGGCTCAGATGTTTTAGTTCTCATCTCGATTTGCATTAGCTTCATAACAAGAGGTTAGATTGTTAAAAATAGGACTGAGGCTGTTTTTAAGGGAAAAGTTATAAAGTAAAAATAATAAAATAAAAATTTGAAATACAGATTCAGATGTACTCACAAGATAGCTACAATAAAGAGTGAAGGCCGAAGACTGAAGACACCGGAAGAAACTTTTGCGTTGGAGAAATAGGGGTCTGTTTCACTAACCTGAATCAAGATATTCATGTACAGCTCTAGTTGCCAGTCTCAACACATACCTATTTGGGTGGAAACTTAGCACAAAACCTGGGATGCTTTCCTATTTTCCCTTTGGTTTTATCTGTCCATAAACAAACACACATACGTTTGAAATGTGAAAAAAGCTTAAATTTTGTAGCAGCTTTTGGAAAGATAATGGAAACTTTTGTAAAAACAGCTTTAAACACCCTGTTTGCCAAGTCAAAGAATGTGCCAATTCTGTGAAAGCTGCTTTAGGTTTTGTGCTTGTCAAGAGTTGTGGAACCTGGCCTGTTCTGACAGTCACCAGAGATTATTTAAATATAAGAATAATTACAATTCTATCAGCCACTTCTTAAGATTGTAGTAAGCCCTCTGAATTAAAGGCCTACCCCAAACCTGAGTGGCATATGGCAGCAAATCACACTTACTGTGACAGCCCCCAATGTATGGGTGTTATGCTGATCAAGCCCCCCCCCTTTCTTGACCTACTGATATTAGGGAATTTTTGTTGTTGTAGCTGGAATTTAAGGCCTACGTCCTTGTCCTTCTATCTTTTTCTGTACCTGTTTGGATAACAGCATGCTTGAAAAGGCCATTGGCCAGAATAGGATTACTCATAGGAGAGTTATTTTCTATAACTATCCTTACAGATGCTTTCAGATGCTTGCTAAAAACAATACTATGGAAGACAGAAGAATTTTTAGTATTTCTTAGACAACTCTAATAATGTAAGCATGTTTTTAGGAAAAGATAAGAAGAATGACCATTGTACTAAAGAAAAGAAGAATGACTCTTGAGAAATTAAGTAGAGACCCTAACGTATATAACTGAATGAATAAATGAATGAAATAACAACTGAAGCAATATAAATATTTGTTGAAAAATATTCAAAAGGACGGTTACTTTATATTCATTATTACTCTACAGACTCTTGGAACTTTTCACTGTACAGTGAGACAAAAGCCACTGCCTTATGTGCCTTTGTCATTTTACTGATTAAAAAAATAATAATAACTTAAATCAATGGCATACCAAAAGAAGAGAGGTAGAAGAAGTCTGCCTCAAGATCAGGCAGTAACCAGAAACCTACTAGAGCTAATCAATGAATTTGGTAAAGTAGCAGGATACAAAATTAATGCACAGAAATCTCTTGCATTCCTATACACTAATGATGAAAAATCTGAAAGAGAAATTAAGGAAACACTCTCATTTACCACTGCAACAAAAAGAATAAAATACCTAGGAATAAACCTACCTAAGGAGACAAAAGACCTGTATGCAGAAAACTATAAGACACTGATGAAAGAAATTAAAGATGATACAAACAGATGGAGAGATATACCATGTTCTTGGATTGGAAGAATCAACATTGTGAAAATGACTATACTACCCAAAGCAATCTATAGATTCAATGCAATCCCTATCAAACTATCAATGGCATTTTTCACAAAACTAGAACAAAAAATTTCACAATTTGTATGGAAACACAAAAGACCCCGAATAGCCAAAGCAATCTTGAGAAAGAAAAAAAGGAGCTGGAGGAATCGGGCTCCTGGACTTCAACTATACTACAAAGCTACAGTAATCAAAACAGTATAGTACTGGCACAAAAACAGAAATATAGATCAATGGAACAGGACAGAAAGCCCAGAGATAAACCCACGCACATATGGTCACCATCTTTGATAAAGGAGGCAAGAATATACAATGGAGAAAAGACAGCCTCTTCAATAAGTGGTGCTGGGAAAACTGGACAGCTACATGTAAAAGAATGAAATTAGAACACTCCCTAACACCACACACCAAAATAAACTCAAAATGGATTAAAGACCTAAATGTAAGGCCAGATACTATAAAACTCTTAGAGGAAAACATAGGCAGACCACTCTATGACATAAATCACAGCAAGATCCTTTTTGACCCACCTCCTAGAGAAATGGAAATAAAAACAAAAATAAACAAATGGGACCTAAGGAAACTTAAAAGCTTTTGCACAGCAAAGGAAACCATAAACAAGACGAAAAGACAACCCTCAGAATGGGAGAAAATATTTGCAAATGAAGCAACTGACAAAGGATTAATCTCCATAATATACAAGCAGCTCATGCAGCTCAATATCAAAAAAACAAACAACCCAATCCAAAAATGGGCAGAAGACCTAAACAGACATTTCTCCAGAGAAGATATACAGATTGCCAACAAACACATGAAATGATGCTCAACATCACTAACCATTAGAGAAATGCAAATCAAAACTACAAAGAGGTATCACCTCACACCGGTCAGAAAGGCCATCAACAAAAAATCTACAAACAATAAATGCTGGAGAGGGTGTGGAGAAAAGGGAACCCTCTTGCACTGTTGGTGGGAATGTAAACTGATACAGCCACTAGGGAGAACAGTATGGAGGTTCCTTAAAAAAACTAAAAATAGAACTACCATATGACCCAGCAATCCCACTACTGGGCATATACCCTGAGAAAACCATAATTCAAAGAGCCATGTACCACAATGTTCACTGCAGGTCTATTTACAATAGCCAGGACATGGAAGCAACCTTAGTGTCCATCGACAGATGAATGGATAAAGAAGATGTGGCACATATATACAATGGAATATTACTCAGCCATAAAAAGAAACGAAATTGAATTATTTGTAGTGAGGTGGATGGACCTAGAGACTGTCATACAGAGTGAAGTAAGTCAGAAAGAGAAAAACAAATACTGTATACTAACACATATATATGGAATCTAAAAAAAAAAAAGGTTCTGATGAACCTAGGGGCAGGACAGGAATAAAGATGCAGATGTAGAGAATGGGCTTGAGGACACGGGGAGGGGGAAGGGTAAGCTGGGACGAAGTGAGAGAGTGGCATGGACATATATACACTACCAAATGTAAAATAGATAGCTAGTGGAAAGTAGCCGCATAGCACAGGGAGATCAGCTCGGCGCTTTGTGTCCACCTAGAGGGTTGGGATAGAGAGGGTGGGAGGGAGATGCAAGAGGGAGGGGATATGGGGATATATGTATATGTATAGCTGATTCACTTTGTTATACAGCAGAAACTAACAAACCATTGTAAAGCAGTTATACTCCAATAAAGATGTTAAAAAAAAAAAAAAGATCAGGCAGTAAGAGGGTACATTTTTAGTAGAGAATTTAAAAGCAGTAATAACACCCACAAAAAGTCTTTTTTTTTTTTTTTCCTCAGTATAATCACGTACCAGAAATTCTAAGCAATATCAGTACTTCTCCCTCCCCCAGATTTTTCACGGGTCTAAATTATAAACAACTGCTATTGTGGTTACACTTGAATTTTAATACTATACATACACAAGCTTCAAATTAGCACATTTTTATTATTTATTATTTAATAAACATTTTATCCTGCTTGGAAAATAATTCAAAGAACCTAATGTTATATGGTCAGCTCGGATACATGGCAGCTCAGCTGCATGTGGTCATTGTAAGACTAAGTTCAAGACTAAGCCTGCAACCACTCTCAAGTTGTTTACTGTGGCTTCAAGTGCAGTTGGGTCTCCAACTTCTGTGCTATGGCATATTCCTGTGTCTGAACAGTAGGTCTGAAATAACCAATGATAGCACAGCGAGAAAGAGTGAAGACACAGAACCTGAGTTACTGCAATCTCTTCTCTTCTTGTGAATGACCACTTGGAGTTTTTATCTGTGTTGAAAATTTTTTAATTTAAAGATTTTTTTCTTTTTTTTCCCCAAAATATAACAACATAGTTAAAAAGTATAAATCAATTACTTTTTCCCTTTTTTTGGTGCTGAAATATTTATTTCATTATTTATAATTTTTATTGACATGACTATATGCTCGAAGTTCAATGGAAGAAAATTATCACTACATATGTCCCCCCCAGACATCATCCTCATCACTGTTATTACTCATTTCACTTCATGATTGTTGCTGAAAATTTTATTGTGCAGAATGGGGGTGTTAAAAATGATCTGTTCCAGGTGTCAAATGTGCTCAGTATGTCACTGGCTTAAACAGGAGTTTTCTGCAATTTACTGATGTCATTGTTTTCTTCTTTCTTACATAGTGTAGTTATGATAAAAATGCACAATTTAGAAGACTGGTGGAAAAATTGCTGATCTCTTCAAGTTATCATCAGCTCAGAGGAAGCCAAGATTAAGAATGCCTAGAATTTTGAAGGCAATGCTCATTTGCATGGAATTGAAGCACTCTTCGTTTTGGAACTGAAAGAACTCATTTGAACTACCATAGGGATTTTTGTATTTTATTTTTGAAGTTCCAGGTTATTTGTTTCATTCACTTTATTCTTTTCCCCTCTTTTCTCACATCTCATTCATGTGGATTTCTGTCACTTGCTCATTAGAAGGAAGTTAGGAGGGTTCTGAATCTACAGCAATGCCAAAATCGGATTCTTCTGAGTATTTTCGTTTTTGAGCTGATGATCTGCCTCCTTCCAGAAAGTCTCAGCAGTGAGATTCCTTTGAATATTTTCATCTTGTATTTGAGCATCTGGAGAATCAGCTGGCAAGTTAGTTAGTTGTGAAGATATAAAAATATCTCACCACAGAGAAATATTTGGTATGACCCTATCTTTCCTTTTTTATCAGCTGTGAGGAGAGGCAACAGGGTAAGGTAACCCCCAAATCACACTGTGTGGGGGAGCAATAAGCAGGTAACTGAGGTGTATAAACTCATGACTTTCTCCCAGCATATCACCTGTTTTTGTTTGTTTCCATTCAGTTGTAAGAACACTGCCATTTTTTCCCCTACTTAATTGATCAAAATTCTATACAAGCTAAACTATACAATTTCCTAAGGAACGGACACAGGCTGGATACTACGGACTCATATTTAATGTGGACACATGTAAATCATTCTTGTTTCAGGTTTATATATAGCATTATTCAAATTCACATCTATTAAATTGTTAAGGTGAATTCTACTCTCTCTCATAATTTGGAATTTCTAATGTGAATTTTATTTTAACACTTAAAAGTTTAATACTGAAGGCAGAGATATGGTGCTAATAACAATTATGAAAGTTTAAATGGCTTTGGGGAGCTTAAGTAAAAGGAGATAATTTATTTTTGAAACGTATTAGGACAAGGAACAGGGTGTCAGCATTCATGAGTTCCTTAGCTAGAGCCTTTAACTATTTCAGCTTATCTTGGTAAAAATTACTAAATATTTATATCTGCTTCTCTTCTAGAAAATGAGCACACGTACCTAAAACAAAACTAACTTTGATTTTTTATGGACAATTGACCTAGACAAGATTATTAAAAAACAAGACAATTGGGGGCAAATTCTTACATATATAATTCTCCTGAATTCCTTGTTATAGTTTACACATTTATTAAAAATTTAAGTGAAAAATTGGTATCATGATATGGCACATATAATATTTTGCCTAATGAAATATTTAACCAGCTTACATATATTAGGAGATCATGAGAATATTTAACAGGTATAACATGTTTCAAAATAATTTAACTGTTACCATAAAAGATGCCATACACTAAGGTTGTATAATCCCTGTCTTCCTCTCTAAAGATTAAAATTTAATTCTTTTCTTAAGGTGTATATAACCAACCTTGGTTTAAATCATGTTAAAATGATAAAAATCTAGTTATTCCTTTTTATATTATAAGACATTTCCTAAGAAATGAGAAATAGCTCCTAAATCATATATATTTTAAGTTGCAATATGATCTTAGTCAATTGTCCTATTACTATTAGACATTAATTTATTTGAATTAAATTCACTGAATATCAAAGTTTTAAGAAAATTAAGTATTTGGTGTTTGCAGAATTGTCAAAATGAGATAGTAATTGATATCTTTCAGTTATATTTTAAAGGCAATGAACACAAACATATACTCTTGCTAGACATACACTGTTCTACAAAGGAAACGGTAATGTTATCAGTCATGTTAAAGTTTACATAAAACTTTCCAAAATCTGAAAAGAATAGCAAGATCTGCTTACATTTACCTTTATAAGGGATGAAGCCCAAAGGCCATGGCTAAACAAAATTGTGACTATGCTTTTCAGAACTTGCTAAATGTTCTTTCAAGACTTCTCTGTTATAGGTGGGGCAAGAAAACAATTGACAGGTAGCCATTCTCAGGGGAGGGAGGAAGGAAGATAGAGGAGGGCAGAGGAATAAAGAGGGAGAGACAGGAAGTCTCCCTTCTTTGATGGATTGGGTACATGCAACTCAGCTGCCATGGAGTAAGCTGAAATTCACTGGTTTTCTATACGGATAGGTTTTATTTTTCATGGAGGATTAGTAGATGAATGTCAGGAAATGCATAGGAAACACGGCTTAGCTAGACCTAGTACTGAATTACACAGTTTTTCTGACCCAGTTTATCACTAACAATTTTGCACAGACTATTCCACTTTTGAACCACTCCCTTAGGAATTTGAGATTGAGTTAATGCTACTTCCTGCTGAATTTCCAATAAGTAGCAAAGGAATTTATGGATAGAAAGAAAAGAGTGTAAATCCTATACAGATATTAGTGGTAACTGTTCATACTCCGTTTGATCCCTAGCTTCACAGCCTCCAACTTAGCTTCAGATAGACATTTAACAGTTTCTTTAAACCAAAAAAATGAGATGTTGATTGATTAGTTGGAAAGCGATGAGTGTGAGTGTTCTGAGCTATTCCCAAATCTAATAGACATTATGTATACATTATATACACCCATAGACCCAAACGATTTATTCATCTAACATTGTTGAGTCCCTATAACCCAAGGTGGTGTTCCTAGTACTACGATAGATACACAGTGTGAACCTCTGGCTTGTGCCCTTGAGGAGCTCACAGCCCAGTGGAGGAGAGAGGCTTGTACCTGCAGGGCAAAACAGCAAGCATCACAAAATAGGGAACACAGCTGTGGGGGCTAAATGCTTCAAGTATTCAGAGAAGGGAGTGATTTCTTCTGGCAGAAGTTACCAGGATAAATTCAAGAAAGAAGGGGGCGTGTGAGTGGGTTATAAAGGGTGTTTAGCTTAATATGGGAAAAATGACAAGGATTTTTGTGAAATAGCCAAATAAAATCAAATGTAATGAAAACACATTATGACCAAATTAAGCTGATTACATCTAATAGGTTTTCACAAGGAAAGCTTAATATAACAGGTTTTAATTGTATCTCCCCTAAAATGAGCATTAAAATGAAATGGTCTCCTTTTAGATCTTAATTATTAGAGCACTTCCCAAACTTTGTAATATGAATGACATTAATAAGCCATAACTCTAAACACTGTATTTCACAGAATGCATGTGTAACTGTAAGGCATAAAAGGTGATTGTTCATTTTATCTTATTAGAAGCTTCCCTAGCCTCCATGGCAGTGCTCATCTGGCCCCCACTTCATGCTTGAGTCATGCAGATTGGAGTTGACTCTCAATTACACCAAGTCTTTCTCTAAAGATGACAGTCCAAATACAGTAGAGATAAAACACATCAAGGTTTAAAATAGGCCTGTTCAGCCCCAGTGCCGCTTCATCATGAAATGATATAATTCACTGATGCCTCTGCCTAGCCTAACATATGTTTTATTCACAGCCCGTGTCACTCTTCATTTGTAATTATTTCCCTTTTTTTTTTATTCTTACCCCATCTTGTAATACTTTGCTTGGTTGAAGACAAATACTGAGAGGTGAAGAGTATTATCATACGATGACCTGTTCCAGGGTGTTAAACCCCTGTCAAGGTTTGATTTTAACATGGGGTATTGATGACAGTGTATCAATTCAGGCATCATGTCCTGAATTAGACTATATTAATTATCACTTGAGTGCAAGATGCATGAAAATGCTGTTTCATTGACTAAAAGGATCTGACTGAATAAAAATCTATTTCTCATCTGGTTGCTTATGGATAAAGACATTTTTTTCTCTTTGCCTTGGATCGTTCTTTATTAAATATGGTTTTTATATGATTGTATGAATAAATTGTCTTAGCCAACAGTGGAACTGGATAGTTTTAAACAAAGAAAATTTAATGGGTTTTCTCCTCCTGGCACATCTCTAACAACGTATTTACAGTTAATAATTTAGGCAGATTATTTACAATAACCTTTCCCCAAAAAAGTTCTTATTTTCAGCATTTATGAGATAAAGATATTTTCAAATTGTTGCCTCCTTCCTTTAAAGGAAATGAAAGTTATTAATATAACTTACAATTATTTTCAGATGATAGGAGAGCAACAAGCTCTCTCTGTCAGCTAACAATTATACTGAAAGGAAAATTAATATTACTCTTAACTTCTGAAAAGAGGACATTCACTTGAAGAGTTCCAATGCTAGACAAAGTTAAAATCACTCATAAATTGAACCAACACAAAACTGCATATATATACATCTTTGCTAGAAACAATTGAAGCCAAACTTTTACTACACAAAACCTCTAGGTAGTTACAATTTCTATTTAGTTTTAACAGAAATATCATGTTGGGCTTAAAACAGAAGTTTCCTAAATCTTCTCAAGTTATAACATATCTTAAAACTTTTTCCAAGAGTATCTCAAAACTAACGTATAAGCCTACATTTAAAATAGGAAATTAGGAATCCTAAATCCAAATTTCACTAAAAAATAAAAAAAGAAAATGTTTACTAAAACATATATTATTATGTTTAGTCAATGAAATCAATTCATATACTAGAAATGATTTTCAATTGCAATAAAAAACAAACCACCTCCCCCTTAAAAAAACAGACCGGAAATGTTTTTAGCTTTAATACCAGCGTTTATTGGTAAATATGATTCTACAATTCCCCCCCAAAATGGCCTTTTCAGTAAAAATTTCACAAAAGATTGAGTTTAAATTTTGGAATAGGGAATTTTAAAAATTGGAAATATGTATCTGTCGCATTATAAAGAAGAGTTGGGGTCCTATTAAGCAGAATGTTGAAACTCAGCTTGGCAAGTTAAAGGAGTCATCACAACTAAAAACTCATTCCCATTGTCCTTTCTACTAGGGTCTCACAATTCTTATATACTTATTAAAAGCATTAAGTGGGCCCCAGAAGGAAGCTGGGAAAAGCTCCCTTGCACTCCCACCTAACCTGCCCCTGGTAAAATGGGACAGGAGTTCCCAACATGTGCTTCACATTTAAGTCACCAGAGTGAGGCCTGGCCACAAAGAGATTCACTAGAAAGGCTGTATCCCAATATCATGATGGCTTTAGAAAGCAATAGATTTCTCACCATATTCTTTGATAATCACTGAATCCTGAAATCAAAATTTGATCATGCCCAGAAAACAGGGCCCAGATGATGCACATCTGTTTGGCCTAGAAGACATTAAATAAACCTCACCTTTGCCTCAAGTTATGAACTGTTAAGCTTACATAAAAATCTATTGTGTGGAAGAAACCTAAATATTTTTATGGGGCAAATAGTCAGTGTGGTAGAAAGAGTACTAGGATAGAAATGATAAAAGTCACAATACACACCTGGCTCTGCTACCTACAAGTTACATGAAATGAAGACAGGTCATTTCTTTGAAACAAGTCATTTCTCTGAAACTAGCAAAAATAATGCCTGCCTTCCTGTGGTACAGATGTGTGGCTGGGATTATTGTAAGCGAAGGTACCCTGATGATGGTAAGACATGACATAATTGCAGGGCAGGGTTGCTCCTGCTGTTAGCTTGGTAAAAGAGGGAATAATATGAGGGGTGACTCATGTCAACCAGAGAAGAGGTACCACTGGAAGATGTGGACCTCATCAACAAATGTCTCTAATAAGAATGGTTGTAGATCTGAAGACTGCATCTGAAGACTGGATCTCGTTTAACTGTGCTACTATTCCCCCCTACACCACAGTTCACACTTTCTCTTTTTGCTCTCTCTTTGCTTTCTGGTTGGTCAGATAGTGACCAAAGTGAGCCATTCAAGGACCTCTCTGACAACAGTAGACACACACACACATTCACACACCAGCCTCAAAGGAAAGAAATTTTCCGATCTCAAAATAACTGTATTTTAGTATTAACTAGTTTAAAAATAAAAACACCTTAGAACTGAAAATACTCCACCCACCCTTTGCTATCATATTCCAAGTTCATAATCCTACAGCCGTAAGACAAAGGATGGCCCATAAAATATTAAATGCAATAAAAATAAAAATACATTTGTTATTCTGCAATTAGTAATCCAATTTCCTTTATTCACAAAATCCAAATCCTCATGCACCAAAGAAAAACTGACTAAATTACCTGCTAACACCTTATAACATTAACAAGTTTTTAAAACCTACCTTAAAATAAAGGCTACCTTTAAATAATAAGCCCTGACTTTTTTACTTCTCTCCAATACAAATTCCAATTTAAATTTATGGAACCAGAAAATATCACAGCTACTGTTGTTCTAAGATCAAAATATCAACAACAGAAAAGTAGAATTTAAGTTTTCATTTCACTTTTTTTTTTTACTTCAAATCATTAAAACGTTGCCTCTACTCATTTATCGTAATAAAATGACCAATCTTTCCTGATTCATGTACACAAGCCAAAAGGTTTACAGTTAACTTGTAAGACAAATCTCTCTCTCTTTCTCTTACACACACACACACACACACACACACCCTACCTTTCTTTAGGGCTACAATTAAAAACAACAACAACAACAACAACAACAACTCATTGCCAACTAGTGAAATGGCCTATCGTATGACTATGATACCACCAGAATGCAGTGTTTCACAGCTACCACAATGTAGGACTGACATATGACATTTATAAAATGTCAGAACCCTTCCCCCAATTTTTACTGTCTATTCCCCAGTAGGGTTTCACGATGTAAAATGAACTAAAGGCAACTGTGTGCTCATTAGCAGTGCCATTTCTGATACATTATGTGGATTGACAATGAACCACTCTGATATCAAAGTGCAGGTGTAAAAAATAATAAGGCAACTGCTTAACAAAATCTCACTAACTGTAATAAATATGCAAGGAGGCCGTTTTTTATTCATTGAAAATGTGGCATGGTACATCAAACATAATACCCAAGAAAGGGTTTTGACATGCCAAACTCCATTTAAAATTTGTTTTCATGACTATCAACAGAGAAACCCAGTAACTTATTTGTGAATGTAAAAGGTGATTATGCAAGTACCAGTAGGAGAATCTGAAGATATTAAGAGATGCAGATAGTGTCAGAAACAAAGCTAATGTCTAACTCTGCAAAAACTGTTAATTTTAATAAGTGATAGAGAACTTGTCATACTGGAAATTATTTTAGTACACGTAAAACATATTTTAGACACCTCTTGCCTATTGGAAGAATATGCAAATTACTACCTCTCCATGAACCATGCCCCAGTTCTCCAATGGCCCCATGATCTTAATGCTTAAAAAAAGATCCCTCAAGTGGAAAACTTAAAATAATTAATAAAACAAAATAGTGATAACAATTTGAATAATGTATTTGCATGTATATGACCACATGACTGGTTTTATTTAGAGGTAAAAAGGAGAAATATGAGATCTAATTGTAATTTTGTTTCCTAGAAAATTAATTATATTGCTAATTCCCAAAATCAAGAATATATTTACATTTTATTGCCTTTGAGAGCCAGCCAGACCAATAAGTGTACCATTATAACTGTAAAATCCTGAAATCAGAAAATGATAAATATATTGGAAAAGAGTTTATTTAGTTTTGATATGCCCTCATCATTTAAGAATTGACAAAATGATTTAGTGTCATGGACTGTCTGGGAAATCCCAGAACCATATTAAAAAGTTATCGAAGTACATCCGTTTTTTTCACATAAGGAAAATGTCCCATTAGAACTTTTGATGAGTATGAAACATTTTACTTTCACAGGATGCTAGGAATCCTGACCAGGTAGGTAGGTTTACTATTAAATTCTATCATTGTACTCTCCAAGTCCTCAGTTAAACTTAGTAATAAAGTTACTTAGCTAATCTCTTCTCAGAAATCTTTAATGGATCATTTTGAGAAAATATAGAGATATTAAAGGGGAATTATCAAGATGTCTTTAACAACACTGATAACAATCTTCAAGTATGAATGCTGTGGTAGCCATCACTCCTTTCCATAATTTCTTCAGGTGGTTAATTGCCTTAATGATAAGTGAAGAATGCACAATAGAAAGAGCATGACATCATAGTCATGGATTTCAAACTTTAGTACGCATCCAGATCATCTACAGAGCTGGTTACCAACGGAGCTGCCCAGGCCTCACCCCAGGCATTCGGATTAGGTATCTAACGGGTGGGACTTGGGTTTATGTATCTGTACCCGTCTCTACAGGCGATTCTGATAAACACCAACACTTGCCATCCATTCCCTCAAGATACTGATTAAAAAATTATCTTCTCAGGTGGATTTTCTAAAAAAAAATTACTGTAAAATTTTGGACCGTAATTACTTCAGACCAAAAAGAGAGACTGCCTTCTTCTGGATCCTCACAGAATCTTCTGCCATTTGGTACTTGACACACAATATATATTTTCAATTATCTTCAAATTTTTTTCCTGCCAAATATGGTAACATTGAAAGCAGGACTATTCCTCCTCCATCTTTTTAATTTCCTTCAGTGCTTTTCGGAAATCACACTTTCAGGAAATATTCATTGACTGGCATTATAGAGTGACCTCTTTAGTAAGACACTAAGAATCAAATTGCTGTTGGTAGACTAAAAAAGCTACAAGAGCAAGGGGCATGAGTCTTTTTCACTGCAGATAAGCAAGCGGTTAGTCATTTGGGGGTAGACTGAATGGAGTTTTTCTATACTAAATCTTTCAGCGTCACTGCCACACAGATAAATTCAGGTGTTCCTCCTGGAAAAGTGAAATTAAATTCAACAAACATTTATCGAGTGTTTCTGCTAAGGGCAAGATACTCTGATGTCAGGTACTGTGGGGGGCCGTCACTCTACGACCTCTAAGAACCTAACACGGTGCTTTATATCTATCCTACTCAAAATTTCTTTTCTATTCTAAAACTGATTTAAATTATAATTTAAGCACTTGTGGGAAAGAGAACAATTAGATACAGCCTCTTTTCTCAAGGAGCTTTGAATCTGATATTGGTTTAAAAGACCAAACAACCTATCCATTTACTGGGCTGAAAGTAAAGGGAAGTTAGTAAAATTCCAGAAGGAAAAGAAATTTATTATGATAATAAAGTATAATAGTATATGTACATATGTATGCACGTAGAGAAATGTGAACATAAATTTAAGGGTCTCTAGATTTTCTATGTATGTAGCACAAAGTTCCCTGCTGAATACAAAGAATGTTTGTGTTTTAAGCTGGGATTATTTATTTTTTTATTTGATTAGTCAATAATACATCAGAGTGAGTACCTGTATTCATTCATTCATTCAACAAATATGTGAGCACTGGCTTTGCGCGAAGTGTTTCCTTCCATTTAGCCTGAGATAGATTCAGGTGCTCAAGCTTAAGAGGCCTTTCGGCCATTGCTTTTTTTGGTGGCATGAGACTGAATGAAAATCCTTTCCATTCAGGTTCTTCTCCGACCCTCAGAGACAAGTCTTTGCCATAGATCATGCCATTGAAACTGGATTTAAAGGCAACACACACCACATTGCCAAAGATCTGACTGAAAGCTTGAAACTGGCTACTTCCATTCTCCGTCACATCTCAGAGCTCTCTTTATTCACTCTGCTCTGGTCGTGTTCCTGTATTATTCACAGTCATTACTCTCTCACCCACTGTATTGTAGGCTCCTTTTTGGTATAAACGATGACACTTCACACTGTATCATCTTCAGCAATTAGCATAGTGCTCTGTACCAAGGTAGCCAATAAATGCTTGTTAAGTTGCTAAAAAACTAAATTGAAAACATGGTGCTAAATGTGGCTGTAGTGGTGATGATAGCATGGGATATGAAGACGTAGTTCTGCTCCCACGAAATTTACATTTCAGCTGAGGGGAAAAAGACACATTCTCAAATAACTGCAATACAAAGTATGAAGTGATATGGGTCACAGAAGTGGTACAAAGGAGGTGCTATGAGAGTTCAGAGGAGGGAGAGATTACTTCCAGCTGTTCAGTGCCCAGTGTTCTGCTCGGGGCAGTGAGGACTATTGGGTAAAAGAGAGAGTATTTGCTGCAATTGGATATAAAACTCACTAGTAGGATGAAACAGACAAACACACAGTTTCTGGTTATAAATAAAAACCCAACGAGGCACATATTAAATCCAAACTGTGTGGTACACTCAGCGCTATACTGCTTGTGAAAGCGAGACATTGATGGTGCAAGAGTGTTTGGCAAAGGCTTCGTGGAGACACTCAGCACTGAGCCTACCACAGCGGATGGAATGACTAGATTAAAAGGGGGGATTTGAGACATGGGATGTAAGACTGGCAATGCCTCAGAAAGGAAGTTGAAAAAAGGAGATGCGATGCAGTTGCCCCTCTTCATAAAAATCAACCATCTGGAGCCTGAGGTATGGCTCATCAATTCCCTCCAATGAGCCCTCAACAGGGAGAGACAAGGATAGTGGATGAAGAGAGGGCTTGAGTTGCTCTGATAGTGGACGAATATCCCTGGATATCTTCAGGCTTTGCCTAGGGAACATAATGGTGTGCCCTCTGCCCCCTTGATCTTGCTACCCACTATGAATCTGTTAAAGACATTGTTCCATATTTTAACTCACTTCTGACCTCTGACTCTTGCGCCAAATAATTGACACATTATGCTAAACATTTATGAAACTGGATATAAGACACCTTTTGATGAAAGATTAAAAAGTGCTATAAAAATAATTGTATACGAAAGTAATACGCCTCAGGAAAATTCATGGTATTCCTATTCCATCTTAAGGAAAAATGTAAGAGATAAAATGTTTTGTTTTGTTTTTTCTGTAAAAACTTCACACTTTGCTTGTTACAGCTCCCAGATGAATGCTTACATTTTCAGAATATTTTTCTCACTGAAATGGAATCAAACACTTCTCCTCGATCTACCTTTGGCTCCTACTTTGAATGGATTCAAGATGCAGGCCAAATGTTTTTTGCTCGGTTTTATGTTTTCTTTCATTGAGATATATGCAAAAACCAGAGTTCTTATTGAATTTAATAATTTTGTTTTCATATACAATCTTGCTTCCAAGAAGATTTTTAAAGCAATGATGTTTTTTCATAGTAAAATCATATGTTATTTTTGTCTTGAATGGATACAAAAACGTGAAAGTAACATTGTGGGAAAATAGTAGAACATGGTCAACTATTTAGCATACCACAATAAATTATGTGAAAATAATATTACTACAGAAGTAATTTTTCTTATCAACAAGCCATAAGTATTAACTAGGGTAAAGTTGTCCCCAGAAATGATGTAGTAAAAAAAACCTAACAAATTACTGAATAAGAAATGCATATGAACTCTACTCTAGAATTCTGTTATACCAATTTGGAAAGATTTTCAAAATCCATTAGACGTAATGTGTAACGAAAGCTTCTAGTTTCGTTTTGAAAAGCTTCTTGTCATTTGCTTATTTCATCAGAAAAATCAGACAACCATAAGATTTTTATAATGGGTGCTTTAATTGCACTTAATATGACTAACTATACATGGAAGACACATAACACCCATGTATTTATATCAAAATATCGTGAAAACTGTGTGGTGTATATTAAAAGTATGCAGGATCTACTTTTGTTTTGTAAAATTGTAGAAAATTTGTAAATAGCAAGGGTGACCTCCAGTGTGCAATAGGCTTATGCCATTGTATTTTTTCAGTAACAGAAACTGTGTGTTGGTCTATTCCAATTCTCTAAGAGTGCTAAAGGTAAGGAGAAAAGGAATTTTCTGTGTCAAAATGAGTTTGTAAGTTCAAAGCAATTGCTTCATTTTGTTTTTTGGTTATTTTGAAGCTTATGATGTCACTTGGAATCTGAAAACACAAAAAAGCATTAATCCATGGGAAAATAATCTGTGACTAATAAAAGTCAGAAAACTATTTGTCTTATATACGATCTGATTAGGACTTATTAAAGCTTTGGAGAATAAGTTGAATTTACATTTTTTAAAATGCAACATACTGCCTTGCAAACAGTAAAACTACCTGACATAATCTCTGTACACTGATACTGACACTTACAGCAAATAACAAACACCACCAAAAATCAAACTTAAAAAGCTTTTCAGAAAGTCATCAAGATCAAAAGCTTTTCACTGTAGATAAAATTTCTTTTTATGAAAAGCTAATGGCTTGCCACATTGTATAATATAATTTCTATTTGTCTCTAATCTCAACACAATAAAAACTATTCACATGAAAAGAAAAAGCCTGATGCTTTCCTTACAAGGCAATCCAACATCACTCACTTCATCTTTTACACCGCAGATAATACAAATCATCCAGAGCTACCACGGAATTTTTTCTTTGCAGATTTTATTTTTATTTCTTTACTTGGTAAACAACCTAAACTTTGGGGGAATGAGGTTTCTTTTCAAAGGATTTTGTTAGTAAAACATCAAGTTCTGCCTTAGCTAACCAGACCACACAAAAGATCTAATTATATGGGTGCCCACAAGAGCCCCTGCCTGTCAGAGTCAGTGTCACTCAAGCTGTGTCACTCTTTCCATTAGGCATATCTACTTTCAAAGGTCTACACCATGGACGGTAAAAATTTGCTGCAGGCTGACTCTTGGCATAAAAGGTATAAGGCTGAGAACGAGTTGCTTTTTATGAATATTCATAACAATCAGTGTGGATTTCTTAAATTCCTAGACAGAGAAAAGTGTACATAACTACATGTGATCTGGTTTGTTTATATAATTTACAATATACATGGGGGGTGTGTGTGTGTGTATAAAATGTTTATTACTGATAGAATATAATTAATGAATTATTTAAAATTCACATTGGTGATGATATGCTCTAGTTTTAATAAACTATGAAATTCCCAAGTATGGTATCATTTCAGAAATGGTAATTATTCCTTTGGACTTGTTATGATCTATCCTGTCAAGAGTCTGTGTGCTACCTGCTAAGAAACGCCTGAGCAGGGCCTGACATGATGCACCCTAATGGCTCCAAAGGAGCCATTATCATCTATTGTGTCAATATTTTGCGTCTTAAAGAGGATCCACGGAAGAGTTCTAAACCAGGCCTTTGCATATAAGACAGTAATGATGACTCAATCTATTATGTCAATAATATGGTATAAAAAAGTCATTCTCTTGAATGTACACAATTACAGTCATAGGCATGTTTTGTCAATGATCTGCTTAGAATATTCTTTGAGTACTCGCAGAAGATAGCATTTTTCAGATTTCACTAGAATAAGTTTTTTTTCATTCTAAAAATTTGTTTTTGAATGCCATTTTAAATGTGGCAAATTAATACCATAAAAAGGTTTAGATCAAAAATTAAATTCACCTGAGCAAATTATTCTCACAAACTCCTCTTAAGTCAAATTAAGAGTCCCTCCAAATGTTTTAGATAACTTTGTATGTAAAGAAGATACCTTTTATTATCCTTCTGCAAGGAAACAATTCAAAATTATCAATGCAGTTTTGACCTTAATTCACAGCAATACATGTAGGTACCACAAGGGGCTCAGCATAGAAAATATGTAAGTACTCATTACATTCTACATTTTCTAATCAAAGGAGGAAAATTAAGGCCAAAGATCAGAGTCTATGTTTATTTTTCAAGATATCATTATAAATGATGATTTTACTTTTGGAACAAATTCGTTAAAATGTATTAGAATTCTACTTCATTCGAGACATCAATCGTGGAATGTTGACTGCATATTTAAACACTAAGAATTATTAAGTGATGCTTAAGAATACAGAGGGCATCTGAAAAATAATGTAAGCAAGAAAAATTATGATAAATTATTAAATTACAGTCCAATATAACTTCTTTCAAAGCTATGAATATATTTTAAGACTAGAGAGAAGAGAGTAACTTTTATGGCTTAATATTAATAAATTGACTTCTCATCCTAGTTATTTGTTAAAAACCTGTACTGGCAAAATACCAGCTATATTCATGTGCCAAGTTGAAGATCGAGAATTAAAAAAATAGTATCAGATGCCTTACACTTAACATAGGCATTCTAATAAAATGTCTTTTTTTGGGCAATTTTATACAAATGGATTAAGTATCCATAAAAAGTGAATACAGTGCTTTTTTGTGTGTATTGATTTTAAAGAAATAGTTTCTCAGATGTGTCAGACATGTCTAGATTTTTGAGTAAGAGAGTTTTTTTGTTTTTTTTTTTAATCTTGGCTCTGTTCTTATAAAGCAATGTTTTGGCAAAGTCGGCAAGTTCCTTAAACGAAGATCTTTTTCCCCCCTTCTCGGTATCAGGAGACCATTTTAATTCACTCAACAGCTAAATTCTCAAAGGGACGAGTGTATATGGTAACATAGGAGCCAATATCCTAGCTATCAGTTTTCATACAGCCTAGCTGGACCTTTACATTACGGCTGCCCCACATTTATTGTTCTTTCACTGCATCTGTCAGCATTTCCTGACAGCGCATTATGGAGCATGGCTACAAAGTCAGTATCAATCAGTCCACGATCATGCAGATATAAGTAGCAGACTATTGATAATGGGCCTTAAATCAGATCATCATGGTTTAAGCATAAGATTCTTAAAAGGTGGCAATCTCAAGGGAACTCCTACTTGCCTGCACCTGTTACAAACCCTACAAGCCAGGTTCTACTACCTACTACCTACAACTTCTCCGAAGGAAAAAAAAAAAGGATCCATTAAACACGCATCACCATGTACCATTTTACATGGTAACACATTTCACCATGTAAAATGAAGCACGAAAGCAAAAATGGCAATTAATACAACTTTTGCTCTCTCTTTAAAAAAAATGTGCAGAAGTAATACGTAATATCTCCCTTTACACTAATGAAGCCAGCCCCCCAAGCCCTACCTATACATCACATTGATAGCAGCAGTTTTGTTGTGCTTTGGAAATGTCTTACTTCAAAAGCATTTCAACTTGATATGGCCATTTAACAAGCAAAGTGAGAGAATTCAGAGTTTAGAGGTATGCTACACCAAACTCAAGGCACCATGTTAAAAACAAAGGCATCTAATTTTTCCCAGACATAAATAATAAAACAAAACAGGAGTTGCATGCAAATTTAGTAACATAAAATTTAAGGTGATAAACAGAATGGAGGCTGGCTTCTTGTTTAGTATTCCTTAGTTATCACCATAATTGCTGCATGTCTGTCATCACTAGCAAAAGAAAAAAGTGTCTTTCTCAGCTGCTCCCCTGCTTGTTTTGTTCGCTGTATTCTTGTAAAGTGGGAGAAAATAAGTGTCATTTAATGAATAGTGCTATTCTTTGTCTGACAGCTTCATATCTGTTAGGTGTAGGAGGCCTCGTACTTTCTTTTTCTGATAATGTTTTTGACAGTGTGCTAAATTCCTCCCCCAAAAGGCCGGCGTGTAGATTCTGCTAAAAGGGGCTTCATCTATCCTGAATGGGTGCCCTCTTTTAACCCCCTTCAGCTTCTGTTCTTACATTAATTGAGCTGATCAGATTGAGCATATGAATTTGTCTTTGATGTATTCGTATGTTTAGTTGACGTTGCTCTCTCTCTCATTGGCAGCGGACAGAGCTCTCAGACAAATAGGACTGTTGCCATGGTAACAGGCAATAGCTAGGGATCTCTTGAAAAATATTTTTATTTCAAAATTCAAACTGGAAAATTCTCCCTGGATATGGTTCTCTGTTCTAAACGTGTCATATCTAATGATGAATGCAATTAGGAATCCCACCAGTGTTTTAAATAATAAATTAGCCTAATTTTCTAGGCCTGGCATGATGACATACAAATACTAAAAAGGCGTCTTCCTTTTTAAAATCCGTGACAAAGGACTTATTAATGACTTTTGTTCTTAGGATTTCAAATTAAAACGGATAGTAGGCTAGTGACAGTGCTTTCTATCTGCTGAAAACCAGAGGCCTAGGGGTAAACTTATTATTTTTTTTTAAGGAAAACACTTCAAGCTGCTCTGATATTTGGGTATTTCATAAAAAAAAGCAGGGGTAGAAATCCTTCCATAAATGTTGAAGGCTATAGCAGTTGGTAAATCTCAGTGGATAAAAAATGCCCATAGCCATTTTTAATTACTGAGCATGAAAAAAAGGGATGGATGGTAAACATAAGTTTTATAGATCACTATCATCTTACAATGGTGGAATTTTCAAATTCTTACTATTTTGTTTGAAATACAAGAGGAAATAGAAATAAGTAGTTCAATACATGATATAAATGGTATTTATTTTTAAAACAATTTATTCATGGCCATACAATTCCAGTTATATTAATTATTATTTCCTCCCGATGTGGGGTTTGGAGAACAATGAAAATCACTGTACAGTTGGGCAGTTTCAAGGATCTGACATAACGTGTAATCACATAATAAAGAGGGTTATTAAAAACCAACCAAATTTTTCTATTTGTTAAACTCATTGTTCAGTTCTTTGGTATTTGTTTATCACTGTGTTTATATGTCAAAATGCAGAACTTAGCTTTTTGACTTTAACCGGCAATGGTGCTACTTTCTGTAAGTCAATATAAGAAAAGCAAACAAATCCATGTATGTTATGGGTTTGTCTGAGGAAAATCAATCGTACTCAAACTTTAGAAGGTCAGCATACAAAATAACCAACAATTAAATTAAATTAAATCCAAACAGTATGTTAAATATGGCTTTACATCTGTACATGTAAAAAAGTTTGTGCTTAAAGCAAAAGATAGAAAAAAAGATAAACCTAAAATATTAACAGGTACTAATTTCTACTCTTTTGCTATTATTTTCTCTATAATAATTTTGTTACTATGGTCTACATAGCATATGACTATTACAAGTTTTATTTTAGGTTATGCTACTAAATCACATGAAATATTACTTTTCTCCTCAAAAACTGAAGTGTAATATTTCCTAAAATACCCCCAAAAAACCTGTTAAATGAAAAACTGCAGGGGACTAGCAAAGGACATCTCAGCTTCTATTGGTAAGTGAACATTTCTCCCCTTAACTCTATTTCTGGTCTGTTTCATCCAAAAACCCACAGTGAAGACACAAAATCCAAATCAACTTGAGATTTCCCAATGATAGCTGTGGCCTCCTGCAGCGCTCCTGGAAGGGAAGCACATACCTGGGAGGTCCAGGCACGTCCCTCACCCCACCTGGCTGTCCTGAGGGTCATATACAAATAGTCCGCTCTGATGAAGAGGATATACTGTTTCTTCCTCAATAAGGCTTTAGATGTTTTTTCTGAGTTGGGGAAATATGACTTCTTTGCACTCTTTCAGAGTAGTTAAAAACAATATTAAAAAGTTTTATTTATTATTTTTATAAATTTATTTATTTATTTTTGGCTGCATTGGGTCTTCGTTGCTGTGTGCGGGCTTTCTCTAGTTGCAGCAAGCGGGGGTTACTCTTTGTTGTGCATGGGCTTCTCATTGCAGTGGCTTCTCTGGTTGCAGGGCATGGGCTCTAGGTGGGCGGGCTTCAGTAGCTGTGGCTCGCGGGCTCTAGAGTGGAGGCTCAGTAGCTGTGGCTCGCGGGGGCTCTTGGGCGCAGGCTCAGTAGTTGTGGCGCACGGGCTTAGTTGCTCCACAGCATGTGGGATCTTCCCAGACCAGGGATCGAACCCGTGTCAGGCGGATTCTTAACCACTGCGCCACCAGGGAGGTCCTCTTTTATTGTTTTTTAAAATTACAAAGGTAATTCAGACTTCTCACACAAAAGCCAAAAAATATCTTGGAAGCATCCCTTCGTCCCTAAAGCTGACCACCCCGCCTTAAAAGAACCACCATCTTCAAATCAATAATTGGTTAGGCATCCATTAAGATGTATAGTAAAAGCCATTTTGGAAGCACCGCATTTCATTTACCATCTACCTTAAGACCCATGATAATAAGTGGTATGGGAAAGGAAAAAGAAAGCAGGAAAAGTTTTTCTGTTTTTTTTTTCCTGTGCCTAAATTAGACAGTATGACATGAAAAATAATACAGTTTCACCTCTCAGTCATCAACAGCCACAGCCCTGGAGTGGGGAGGGAGTGAATTCTGGCAGTTCCTTCCTCACCACTGTCACAAACCCTCTAAGAGCCTGGAAGTCACAATTCTCAGTGTCCTCCGAGTCTTCCCCGGTCTGGGAGCCACTTCCTTGAGGCGACTGACAATCCAGAAGCGAGACTGCATACTCCTCACTGGAGTACCATGCTGCCATGTTGGGTTGTAAGAGGAAAGCCTGGCCTTTAGGTGTTTAAAATATTTTGAAAACACAAAAGCATGATGATGCTAGTTGTTTCTCCTGCTCAGCACTGCACAGACCTGCTCCAAACATTGAGTGGCTCATTGGCTTTGGAGCTCAAGGCTTAAATCAGCTCCACAGGCGGCCAGCAAGCCAAAATGAATGCTAAGCACGTTGTTCTAAAACCCAGGCTGCATCCCACAACTCCAGGGATATAACTTAAAGACAATTTACCTCAGAAAATATAAGGCAGCTCAGGGCAGTGGAAAGAGACCTAGATTTGGAATCAGAATGACAAGGTCAGACATTTCTCACCAGCACCCAGACCTTAAGTGACCTTCCTGAGTCATAACATCTTCATCTATAAAATAGGGATCACAATATTAGCCCTCCTCCCAGGGTTATTGTGCAGCAAAAACGAGATGACACATACGAATTTGTTTTAAAATGTGTGTTAAAATATATATAGATTGCATTTGAACCCTATATCCTCTATATTTTAAAAATTAGAATCAAGCATATTGATTTTGCCATGTAAGCTACATTTCTCCATAAAATCTTCAAATGTATACTTATCAATCATGGATAACTAATTTAATTTTATAATGTATCACATTAAAATATAAAACATTAATTAAAAAAATACTTCTTTAGAATTAAGTGGTTGTTTTCATATATTTAACTTAAAAAAGTCTAATTCCTATACACCATACCACTTTTTTTCTGCAACAGAATATGCTTTTGAATTCATTAATTTAGAAAGTAAGAGAAATTAGAGAGAAAATTAGTCAAAGGCAAAAATTATGATTCAGTAAAGTATAATTAAATAAAACTACTTGAGAAATATAGAATTTATTTTGATAAAAAATTTCTTGTTTGCATATTTCAGAAAATTTAAATTAGATTCATCATTAGTAATCATGTCTGTTATAGATGATATATAAACATGTATACTATATCTATGTATATATAACATATATAAAATTAGGTAAGATGGCTATAAATACACAAACTAGTCTCTGAATTGTACGTAGATTATAGTCTGAAAGTTAATGAGGCAATTGCTTATTAACAACTTGGGTATATTTTCTCATACAAACAACATTAACATGATGTTATGGGCCCAGGCTACCTCAGAAAAAATCCATTTGACCCATAATTTACCATAGGGATTAATAACCATACATGGACAAGAATTGCCTGTAGAAAATACACATTTGCCCTTGTTGGTGCCCCCTTGCTCTTTCACTGATTATTGGAGAGTTGGAAAGAGTGGTACACAGGGCTGAGCTCTGACAGTCCAGAGAGCAGATGACAATTTGTTTACTTTTAGAGGAAAAACTACTCAAAAGATCAGGAACAGGTATAAAGAATGATGGCAGAGATGATATATGCTATTTCCTGGCACATAACAAAATAATTATTAGCCAAAATAACATTAAATAGAAGAACTAAGCAAGCTGCGATCTGTGGGAAATGAGAGGAGGTTGAAGAATTAGGGCAGGACCAGGAATGTTGGCACTGTGGCTGCTGGGTAGGTGGAAAAAGAGGAGAGGCTTAACAGGGGTGCTTTCTCCCTAATACTACCCCTTCTAATCCCTACAAAGATTGTCCTGGGTTAGTCGTAAATCGATCCAAGAGTAAGGTGAGAAGCACTAAGAGAAACTGGGGGTAAGGAGGGCACATTTCTGTAGATGGTAGTACCAGAGTTGGTATTGAGGGAGAAAAAGGAAAGGCAACAAGTCCAAGTGCATTCACTGAAAAGGAGAGGGGTACCCAAAGCCATGGCTGTCTGTGAACATTTGTGAGAAGAACTCAAGAGAGACAGATAGCAGCACTTGATCACTCCCTCTCTCCCCGTGAGCCTCACTGGCCTCTCAGGACACCACATTCTCCTAGTTTTCCTCCTGCTCTACTGACCATTCTTTCTCGGTGGCCTAACAGGATCTTGCTCCTCCCAACTTCTCGTTGGAAGCGCTAGGTCCCAGATCTCAATCAAGATCCAAATCAGTCCCGTCCTGGCACATACTGCTGTCTGAACTATGATCACTGCCATGATAGCTCCAACTCCAATCTCTCCTTTGAGTTTCACATTCTTATGCCCATCTTTTACTCCTCCCGGATGATGCCTTAAAGGCATCTCATATGTAATATGTACAAAATAGAGCCCCGGATCGCCCCCCACCCCCACCAAATTCCATCCTCGCCCAGGTTTCTTTATCTCCACAAATCACACCCTTATTCACACATTGGTTCAGGTCCATAGCCTGGGAGATATGCTTGATTTGTTTCTCTCACATCTCGCACTCAATCCATCAGCAATCCTTCAAGTTCTATTTTTCATATGGTTCAACTCAGTATCTTCAAAATAGATGCCAAGTCCAATTAGATGAACCTAATTCCACCTGGGACTATTGTTGCGGCATTCTAATTTTTCTCTTCCACTCTTTTCACCCTTACAGTCTATTCTTGGCATAGCAATCAAAACAGTGCTGTAAATGTGTAAGTCAGATTACATCCCTTCAAGCTCAATACCCTCCAAAGACTTGTTATCTCACAACATCAAAGCCTTTCTGTGTGATCTGGCCTCTGGTCACCTTTGCCTTCCTCTCCTTCCTCTTGCATTTAGCTCCAGACATAATGGGCTTCTTGCTCTTCCTGGATCATGCGAAACTTGTTTCTGTCTCTGAACAGAACGGCTGTTCCCCCTGCCTGATGTGAAACTTCCTTAGAAGTTTTCATAGCTTGCTCCCTCGGGTCACATAAATATCATATATTCCTTCCCCGGTTACCCTATCTAAAAAGGCATCTATCCTCCATACCCCTATGTGCTTTACTTTATGTCACAGCCTTTATTACCACCTGATGTTATGTTACATATTAATTCATCAGTTTATTGTCTATCATTAGAGTATAAACTTTAAGAAGGTAAGGATTTTGTCCAACTTGTTCTCTATAGCTCCCCCTGAGCCTAAAATAGTCCTGACCTAGTAGGTATGTCAGTGCTCATTTTGATATCCCAAATCTTTCATGTCTTACAAGGGAAAATATTAGTTACTCCTATTGATACATAAAAATCATGTCTTACAAAGGAAAAATGTTATGGTACCTGGTCTTTAATCCACCTTTCAGAATATATTTTGCATGATTATTTTTTTAATAATGATTTTCAAAACCAGTTGGATTTTTCAAAAGCAGTTAAGACCTTTAAAAGTAAGTACTTTCCAGAAGTACATACTAGGAGAGGAAAAAAATGAAAAGGCTGACATTCTTTACTCTTATATTTTTAAAATGTGTTCTGAGATTTAAGAAGTAATTATGTAACTCTTCCTACTGAGATTTTGTTAAATAATTTACTATGTGACAGTTTGTGTCACAGTTTTTCACACTATATCTGGAGTTATGAATGAAACTATAAATGGCCTACTACTATGATCTAAAGTAGAAATCCCAAGGGTAAAGGGTTTATTTATATTAATGGGTTAAATACCATAAAGTTATCGGCTATCTAGGAGAAATATTATGAATAAATACTAAAACTTTTCAAGAGTTATGAAAGTGAACATTGTATGTTATTTATTTACACTATGTATTCAAAGTTAATGGCATAAATATTACTAATAAAAAAGCTGGTACTTATATAAAGTTCTTACTTTGTGCCAGGTACAATTTGAAGTCTTTTATTTGATAAATTCATCTAATCCTTGCAACAACTTTATAAAGCAGCTCCATTTTACAGATGGAAACGCTGAGGCCTTGAAAGTTTGGCTGTCCAAGATCACACAGCTAGAAGGTGGTAGAGCTAAGATTTGAAACTAAGCAATCTAGCTCCAGAGCATAAAAAATTAACCGCCTTGGATTTACACCACATGCTCTTTGCTCTGTGATTCTGCCAGCAAAGTGTATTTCAGTTAGCAAAAGAGGTTTTTATACGTAAGGGATTATCAATAATGGGAAATTCTTTCCTAACACTGTACTTTGAAGGTAGCTAATCACCCTTTGCTTTCAAAATGTTGGTCACAGAAAACAATTTATTTAACACATTGCTCATCTTCTAGTGGTCTTCAATTCTTTAAAGTTACACTCATTAAAATCATGTTTAACAGAAAATAAATTTCCTTTAGTAAAGTTGAATGTGTATAATTCCTAGAAAGGAAAGATTTTTTTCACAAAAAAATAAGTTACAAATGATTATAACATAAAAGTTTATTATTAATTTCTTACTCTAAATTCCAAACAAACTACAGACATCTTACCAACACACAGATATTGTTTTAAATTGGTTTTTACATAATTTGCACAGGTCAAAAGTCAAACAAAAATTTCAAGAGGTATGCCAATAATGAAACCTGATTTTAGGGCCTTAGAGACTAAAATTTTGTTGACTTTTCCTCTGATTTCTAACAACTGTAAAATCATTCTCAATGGAAAGTAGAAACCACAGAGATAAAAAAATATTTCAGGCTTTAAAACTCTTTTCAGGGCTTCCCTGGTGGCGCAGTGGTTGAGAATCCGCCTGCCAAGGCAGGGGACACGGGTTCGATCCCTGGTCCGGGAAGATCCCACATGCCGCGGAGCAACTAAGCCCGTGCACCACAACTACTGAGCCCGCGTGCTGCAACTACTGAAGCCTGCGTGCCCAGAGCCCGTGCTCCACAATGAGAGAAGCCACCGCAATGAGAAGCCCGCACACTGCAATGAAGAATAGCCCCCGCTCACCGCAACTAGAGAAAGCCCGCGCCCAGCAACAAAGACCCAACACAGCCAAAAATAAATAAACAAAATAAATAAATTTATTTAAAAAAAAAAAAAATCTTTTCAGAACAGAATAATATGTATGTACTAAGCCACAAGAGGCACTGATTTCTTGGCCATCTATCTTTTAATATCTTAAATTTCTGTCATTGATATGTTGTCTTTTTAAGGCATACAACCTAAAAAAACCAAAAAATAAGTTTGCAATAATTTAAAGGTTGCCCAAACTACCAGAAACTAATCAAAGTTACCCATACATAAACAAACTGCCAAATAAGGCTATCATCTACTAAATATATAAGCTAATAAATTAAAAAATCACTATAAACTTCCTATATGTTAGATTGTCCAACACTCTGCATTCTACAGGGATGCTACGCACTCCAGCTGTAGCAGTAAAATTACTGAAACTGTAATTCTCTTAATATTTAAATAATATATTAAAATTTAATTTTCAGCACCTGGAAGAATCTGTTTATGTGCCAGCAAATGAGGTAGCTGGGCCTGGAGCTCCTTATACATATGGGACTCAAAAACAACCTATCACAAATAATTACTAAGCTAGAGCAGCTGTAGTCACCACAGTAGTCATTTAAAAATCAGGTCAAAGTTGCTTGAATTCTTTTCCATTTCCAAGATACTGTGTGCATAAATTCTATGGTGTTTATCTTTTTCTATTTGCCGCATTTCGTAAATTATTTATTTTTACTGATAATTGTAGATTGGGGTGGAAAGGGTAGCAGGGGCATCTTGTGAATTTTTTTTTTTTTTTAAAGTTGGGCATGTTAAAAGAAATTAAGCTCCTGATTTCTCAGGTTCTTTAAATGGCTTACATGAATGCGACGATCTGAAAGCATATGTATTTGTTCAATCTGTTTACAGGAAGGATTATATAGTCTGTGAATAAACAAACAAACAAAAAACTAAAGTATATTTACTGCTGTATGTATCTAGCTGTCCACACACATTGTGTGTGTATGAAATGAGTCTAAATATAGATACACACATACCTCCTTAATAAGATATTCTTCAATGTATTCTCTATATTTTTTCAAAATCATGATGCCATCTGGTCAATGTATAAAAGAAAATCATTTAAATTTTATAATTTATTAAATTGGAACAAATTACTGGGCGGAGGGGACTACTGAATTGAAGATTCAAAAACATTTTATATTTTATACACTTTCATTCACACCTAAGAAAGTAAAACCGTTTTAAAGAAGGTGTTATATAGACACAATTCCTAAATTCACACCCTATCTGAAATTGGATAGGTATACATCTCTCCTCTTCCATTTCTCAGCATTCCTAATGTACTTACTGAGAAATAAAAACTCAAGAGAGCATTGAACATCTTAGGATTTTTTCCATCACTTTAGTGAGACTCACATTGCTTTACCCAAAAGCTCTAGATAAAATGAAAATTAATTTGAAAAGTATATTTAGTAAAAGGATGACAATGGCAATAAACTCTATTCAAATAGAAATTTTAATTGCTTTGAGTTATTTTTAGATCTCCAATCAGATTCTTGGACATGGGAAAAAGTCTAAATGTCTGTTTTTGGAAAGCATCAAACGACATCCTACACCTGATATTTAGAAAGAAAATAAAATAAGATTTTTTTTTGTTGGAGGGAAAGATAGGGATTAGGGGATAGGAAAAAAATGTACCAAGAATTTATACACTATTACCTTCAATCATTTTGATGCGAGTCATTCATACCACCACCATGCTAACAAGACATCCAATTTACTAAACAATGAATCCTGAAAATACATTTAAAAGGTACAAATGACTGTCCAAAGAATGACACTGAAAAATATTAAGTAACAGCTCTACCTCAAGATAAGCCTCACCATTAAAGAGTTTTAATGAAGAGAGCCTTCAAAGGCTAAATCAGGAGGCATTGATTAGATTGCCTCTAACTTTGTGTTTTGACACCTTCGTCTTTCGTGGCATTATATTGTCTCTGTGCATCTTACAAAGGAAGCATTTTACCAGGCCCACACAAGAACAGGAGACAGCAATGCTTATAAAAGAGACTGTCAAGGGTGTGAGCCAAAATGGGTCTCATTTGGATTTCAAGTGAAGAAAACTCCTAATGCATTTCATTACAATGTATGCGAACCTTTGAAAAGAAGGATGGATTGGGATTCTCATCCCTATTAATTTATTGAAATGGATTCAGTTTTTTCTTGTATATCAAGAGAGACCATGTGTTTCAAGCAAGGTGACAATATTATAGTCCCAATAACCAAATATGCTATGATTCAGTATGCCCTTCTGTGAGATAAAGAGGATGCAATTTTCCTGATAATTGGGATTTGAGTTTAAAAATAAATCCTACAATAGCATGGCAACAAATAAATATTCTTTGTTACTATCAGTTTTAAAGATATGATCAAGCTGCTATACAACACAGGGATTGATTCAGTCTTTGTTACCAGGGCAGGCTTTTTACCATTTGAAATCCTATTTTTCCCTTACTACTGTCATTCACATACTGACTTTTTATTTCATTGAGGAATTGTGTGCATGATGTAATTAGGATAACACCAATGAAAGTCATATTTTATTAAAAGATAGTGAAAAGAGAATGAGACAAAGTCACAGCATTTTAAGCACTGTATTGTGGTCTATATATACCTTCCTTCATAAGAATGTTCTAGTCATCAAGGCACCTATTAGGTAATTCATGATTTTTAAAAAAGGTGTTTATATTTGGCTGATTCTCCAACTTCATTAAAATGATAGCCACCATTCAAAAAATTTCAATCCTTAACCACGGAGAAATGCCATGAGCTAATGCTCTTAGACATCCTAAATAATTTCATAGATCTACAGGATTACAAATATAAGACATATGCTCTCATTGCTCTTTAACACCATTAACATTTAGAGATGATTGATTATGTTATACCAATAACATTCAGTGAATTCAAAGCTGATCTATTTTTTATGTAAATCACACAACCTGCTAGTCAAATTAAAGGTTAAATATACATAAAGTCTTAGAATAAAATACAGATAATCTTTCACATATAACATGGACCCACGATGCACACACTCAAATGTAATAGGAACCACAAATTCACAGGTTGCTTACTAACCAAATCCAGAAAAACTGTATGAGCATGTCCTCCTTATGTTGCTATACATTTTATTCCAAATGGGAATAATATATCCACAGCTAAGTAGAATTGCAAAATATAGCTAGAAAACACAATTGGGAATAAATGTACATTTATAAACTTGGAAAGAACCCTCTATAAACAAATTCATATTCCTTATTTAAATTTTCCCAAGGATCTAACTAGAAAATAGGTGTACTAAGAAACCATATAAACCAAATATTCAGCATGTGTACATACATGTTGATGTATGTGTGTATACAGATATTCTTCAAGCAACAGAAAACTATATACAAAAATTCTAACAGCGAATCTCAATTAAGCTTAGTATATGATTTTTTTTTAAGAAAGTTTATACACCTTCCTGTAATACAGACAATAGAGTAATTTTTTGATGAATTGTAATTAAATTAGAATGATGCATGTTTCTTATTTTTATACTGACAGTTCTTGTATTCTCAGGCAGAGCCTATTCCTCACAAATATACAGCAGGTTACTTGTTGAATAATGTATTTCAAGTACTTAAAATTACCAGGGAGTTGCGTAAGATCTATACATGAATACATATTTTGGCCTTACTTTTCATCATTGCATGTCTTCAACTGAGTGTATTTTATAATCTCCTAGCAAAGCAGTTAATATCAGTTTTTTTTTTTTCCAGGACATAACAAAGATAATAATACCATCTTTATGATATAAACTTTATGACATTCTGAATAAAACTGACAAGTATAAAATTTGATCCATAAAATAACTGATATACTTATGTTAATTCACCTTTTAAAAGATATTATGTGTTGCTTCGTTTTTTTGACAAGGCTTCCATTCATACTAGAGACATGTTGAAAAACACTATATTTTCTCTCAATAAGGAAAGTCACTTTACCCACTATCATGCTTGTTCTGTCTCAATAAAAAATCAATCATCAAATGCTTGCTTCCAAGTTTTACTTGTTAAACTGCCAATTTATGCATACAGTTTGGCTCAGCAGAATTTCACTCAGTACCATTTCTTTCATTATTATAATTTTGTACATCTCATAAAATGTTTTAAACTCGGGGGTAGGGGAAGTAACGAACGTTTATATGTGTTTCTATGCAGCATTTAATGTTATGGTTAAAATACAGTGGTAGGATGTAGTTCCAAATGATCATTTTTAAAGAAAAAGAAAAACTATATCTTTCTGTAGTTTTTCAAAGTAATAAAGGCCTGATTGATCCCACTGACTAAGGCAATTGAATCGGTTGTCTAAATGGTAGCAACGTCAATGTCAGATATGTGGTTATCTTTTCATCTGGGCCCATTCTTGAATGTAAAAATCAGATGTTTGAAGGACGTCTCACTGACCTGTTATGGCCTCTACGACTCTCAAACACAATACTAGTATTCCTTATATAAGTGCCACATTTTGGATAAAAACCGTTTCATCAATGATGCCTTTGCGACATCTGGCGGTCCTTAGGATATATAAAAATTACTTTTTGTTTTTCCAAATCTATCGGTACTTGAAATTCCAGACCAAAAGCCTTTGATACCCCTTAGCGGGGGCACAAAAGCACTCTGACCTGTAAGCTAGGACGTGGACTACCATGAATCCATATGGTGCAAAAGGTCACAAATCTTGAGATGTGGTGACATCATGACAATAAGACACTTTCTAGACAGAAGCTGACCCATTTTGAATATAAAAAGGACCCTGATCACTTGTTCCCACACATTTAAGACTATAGAGAAAAAAGAAATATGCTAAGTGCTCTACGAAGACACTGAACACTGGTGTTTAAGGGTACCTATAGTTCTCAGACTTAAGGAATACTACCCAGAGATTCCCGGCAAGATTGCTTTAAATGATCTAAGCATACTGGTTTTTAATGTTATAAGTTGATGCTCAGCAAATGTTAATAAGCTGGGGAGAAGTGGCTGAATCACAGGGTGCATGTTTCTATGCAATCTTCCCTTCCTTTTTAAATTATTAATCAACCCATACTGAAGCTTGTTCTACATGCTTCTGCCTTTATTTATATTTCCAACAAAGCACGGAACTTGAATATTACTTTATGCAGAAGAAAAAAACTGCCCTTTGGATTTTTATTCTTGTTCTATAGGCAATTCAGTATGAGGAAGGGGGAATAAAAACTCATTTCCATCTCTTCATTACACTCTCTACAGGTATATTTGTTGTCCACATTGAGAAATCATGACTTTGCTAATTCTCTGCTCAGCAGGAGAAAATTACATGTACTATACAGTTGATTTTTCATTTATTCTAAGTCTTGGTGAAGTAGCACACTTGACAGCAATAAGATCAAATTCAAGTGCACTGTGTTTATTCTCCATTTTCAACCTTCTTTTCAAATATTTGTCTGAAAATCTATATTATTTTGGCTATAAACTAATACTTTCAAGGGGTTTTCCAGAGAAAAGAACTCAGGTTTTCCAGATTTTGCTTTATAGCTAATATTTAATATGTATCTCATTTTTAATTTTTTTCAAGTGATTAATAGTTTATAAGCAGTCAGTGTAATAGATAGTGGATTCACTTCTCCTGACACAATACTAAGATTTATTGTATTTATGCATACATTACTGAGTTGCATTCAAAGATGTTTTTATTTCATAACTGAATCAATTTATTTTCATTTATAAAGAGCATATAAAAACTATCCCGGTAGAAATGGGTTTGAATTTACATTCAATTTTTTAAAATTTCATATATATTAAAAAATTAGCAGATGTCTTCCATTAGTTACATACTGCTCTTAGGGGGGCAATAAGTTCCCTTGACAGTACTTACAGATTGAAATTTGAAATGGATATAGATACTTATCTTTTAAAATTATTCCATGTTCTCTACTTTAACAATACAGGATCATATAGAACAATAAAGTAAATAGAGATTTATATTGCATTCTCTTGTCATTGTTTAAAAGGATCTTATTTAATTGAGAAAGTAGTGCGATACAAAAACCACCAGTGTGCATTATTTTTATAAGGAAAGGATAAGAGGAAGAAAAGTAAAATGATCTATTATCACTATATTATTTACTAATATTTTAGACTACAAGAGATGGTTTGATAAATAATAAAGTAAAAACTATAATGAGATATATTGAGTAAATTAATGGCATTTAATCAAATACCACTCTTTGCCCCAAACGTGCTTTGTATAATGAACATTACAATGGAAGCTACAAAAACTGATAACAGACATACCTTTACAATAATATGGCTTAAATCTTTTAAAATGCTAAAGCAATAATTTTGATGAAGAATAATACCAAATATACAACCCTCCCACCTATAATTACATACAAAACTAGCAAAATATGTTTCCAATAATACACATTTAGATATAAAGAGGTAAAGTCATAATTCTTAAGTAAATTTTATTGTTTTCTTGAGTCTGTCTTTTAGAAATAGATTTGTAGGATGTTATGGAGAAATTTTAGTATGCAACTTCCAAGGGCCACACCAAGAATTATCAAAATAAATCCTGCCCTCAACTCTCAATACAAAGAAACTGAAATTGTGCCACATTATCTAAGTATTTATTAAAGTTATTTTCTTTTGTGAAGACCATGTTGGAAGCAGCTAAAAGGTGAAAAGACATAGAAGGATTAAGAAAAGTGAGAAAATTAAATGGAAATAAGCAAACAACTAAAAGTAAAGGATGTTAAATATGGAAGCCATTGAAGGAGATCCAACACAAGCATAATTGGTATCTCTTAAAAAAAAAAAAAAAGAATTAAATAAATGGAATGGGGAAAATATCCAAAGATATAATTTAAGAAAATGTACCAGAAATAAAGTAAGATTTGAATACATAGATTGAAAGGACACATTTCCTTGGGAAAACTGACACAGAATGATAAACACCAAGACATATACTGGTGAGAGAACTGACCTTCAAAGATGAAGAAACAATTATCTTTCAGGTAAAAATATCAAGTTACTAAAGGAGGAAAACTGGCTCCAAAGCTATCTACAGAAACAGTGGAGCTGTGGCTACAAAGTCTTCTGAGAAACAAAGAATTATCCCATTAGTATATACCCAGTCAAGCTGTCATTCAAGAATAAAGGCAAAAGACAAAAAATATTTAAACATGCAATATTCAAGAAAGATAACTATTAAGATCCTATCTTTAATAAACTACTGAAGACTGAACTTCAGCTGAGAGATAAATGTAGAAAATATGGCAAAAGGATGACAAAGAAAATTGAATCCATTTAAATATACAACTAATACTAAAATAACTATGAGAATTATAGTTAAGGAACAGAATGTAAATGTTAAAACCAATACAACTTATATATAGTATGAGTAAAACTTTCTCAACAAGAACTGAGGAAAAACGATGAACTTATGGTGAGCACGTTAATTTCCTTATCTTCCAAATGAGAGGTCAAAAAATACCTTTAATGAGGTATAGGCATATAAAAAGTTATAACTGTAAATAATAAAAGAACCAAGACAAATAACATATTCAATTACAATTAGGTGGTGAAGCATAGGGAGGTTAGAGAGGAAAGGTGGCAAGATGTTGAAGATACTAATTTTATCATTGTTTATTGTGGGGAGTTAATAGATAAGATGTGCTTAAGTATGATATACGAAGTTACGGGTAGTCATTAGAAGAACTAACAGCAGAAAACAACTACTTGTTGGGGTAAGCTGAGTGGCTGGAGGGCATGGGAGGGGGCCTTACATTTCACTATTCATCTATTTGTGACTTTGGACTTTTGCACTACACCGATGGCTTTACTTATGCGAGACAAACACTTTCTAAAAGTTGAAAGTATCCAACATATCTTCAATATGACTCTTAATAACAAAATACAAATCTAATCATGTTGGTCCCCCCACCCATTGCTCCCCCACTGAAACATTCTTCATTTAAGGTGCCAAAACCTTAAAAACACTTCACAACCTGGGGTGGTTCCTCTCTACGACCTCAAAGAGAACTGATTCCCACCATGTATGCTTTATTCCTTCCACTCTGGGCTATTTTCAGTTCCTTAAAAGTTCTGTGTTTCCTCTTGCCACCAGGCCTTACCTCTCCTATGCAGACAGTCCAATAAGCTCCAATTGTACTTCAGTGTGGATAAGTGGGGTGCATTGTAGAGTTAAATAACTTAGAGTAAATTAATGTTTCCTATAGGAAGTGATACTAAAACTGAGACCAGGAGAATGAATGAAATTAGCTAATTGAAGGAGCCAGTAAACATTTGTGTAGAATAAGAGGGCACCATGCAAAATGGGGAAAAGCCTAGCAGTAAGAGAAAGCAATGACTTTTGAGGAACTGAATGAAATGTGACTGAATCAAATTCAGTAAATACTAAGGGAATAATGCATTAAAACTACGTTGAGTTTCATCCTGGTAGTACAAATAATGATTTTGAATATGATTTTAAATAATGATTTTCTATGCTATGAATCACACAGCATAAAATATAGTAAGTTCTACTATTATATATCTAAGGTCTTGGACAGTTTCTGACATATAATAGGCACAGAATATTCATTGAATTAATGAAATTTGAATTTCATTAATTTGAATAGCACTGAAGAAATGGTCACATTGTGATCAGATTATTTCAAAAGTGGAGTTAACCAAGTGAAGCCCAATAAATTCCACCTTAGAAACTGATGAAGTGCTTTGTTGACAGGGCCAACATTACTTTAAACTGTAGTATATTTTAAAACGTAGAGTTCTGGGTCTGGAGAAAATGGAGTAAATCCACTAGAGCTGACCTCTCACACTGATACAACTAAGGATACTAAGCAAAATAAAAAACAAACAAAACAAAACAAAACACTACTCAAGGACTATGAAAAGTAAATAATAGCAGGCATATTAGGGAGGGAAGTTTAAACTTCAATAAAGACCAACAACAAAATTTGTGGGACACAGCTAAAGCAGTGCTTAGAGGGAAATTTATAGCATTAAAGTGCTTGTAGTTGAAAAGAAAATAAAAACGATCTCTAACCAATAATCTATCACCATGGAAATTAGAATAAAAAAGCACAATAAAAGGAAAGAAATAAAAAAACTATGAGGAGAAATCATTAAAACTGATCACAGAAAAAATAAAGTAGGTAAAATCAAAAGTTGTTCTTCAAAAAGATCAATAAAATTAATAAACTTCTACTGACTCCCCCTGTCTGAGAGAGAGAGAGAGAGAGAGAGAGGACATAATTTACTACTATCTGAAATGATAAGGAAAATATCACTACAGACCCTATAAGCATTAAAGGGATAATAAAGGAATACTACAAACAACTGTAGGTACATCAGTTTGACCATTTAGATGAAATGGACCAAGTCCTTAAAACACAACCACAACAACTCATTCATGAAGAAACAGGTAACAGATGATTTCTTCCAGAAATCTGAAGAAAAGGAAGTACTTCTCAACTCAGTCTATGAGGCCTGCTTTACCTGAGTACTAAAACTAACACATTAGACACCACAACAAAACATCAGACCAGTATCTCTCATGAACATAGACAAAAAATCCTCAACAAAATATTAACAAATCAAATGAAGTGATATGTAAATAGGATAATACATTACTAACAAGTGGAGATTGTCCCCAGAATACAAATGTGGTTTCATATTTTAAAATCAATTAATATAACTCACTATTTTAACAAGCTAAAAAAGAAAAAAAAACCCCACATGATCATATCAACAGATTCTGCGAAAGAATTTGACAAAACTCAACAACACTTTATTAAAAAAAAAAAAACACAACAAAGCAGAAATAAAGGGAACTTTTAAAAACTGATACAAGGCATCTACAAAAATACTACAGTTAACAACATACTTAATGATGAGAGACTCAATGCTTCCTCTCTAATAAAGTTATAATAAGATGTCTACTCTCACTACTCCTATTTAATGTATTACTGGAAGTCCTAGCCAATGCAATAAGGCAAGTAAAGGAAATAAAAGGCATAAATATTGTAAAGGAAGAATTGAAATGGTCTCTATTTGTAGATGACATGATTGTCTACATAAAATACGGCAGGCACGCAGTTTACCAAGAGAAGTCCAAATGGTTATGCTAAACACTGTTATCCTCCAGCAAACAAATTTCCTATTGCTGTTTCTCAGAATAAAAAAAATAAAAAGCAAAATAAAGACTTCACAATCTACTTTTTTCAAGTCCAGCTTTCCTAATCATGATATTAGAAACTCACTTTGCATTTGGTGAGATCATCAAGCTCAGAGGAGCAATCCTGTTTAAATGTACTTCTGTTTAAAATTATAGAATTGTAACATAAGGAAAACATGTTATGATGTTGTAACAAACAACTTCAAAATTTGGGGGATTTATAGTTATTAAGCTGAATAAAACCAGGACTTCTTCTGTTCCATTTATTCATCAATTCTTACATCAGTTCTATGTGCATAACTACTATAGATGTTTGATGTGTGTTAATACGTGGTTGTTCAATTTCCCCCCCATTATTCCTCTGTATGAATTTAGAATCAATTGTCAAGCTCCTCACTTCACCATATCTGAAAATTCTGTAGGGGTTGGGGTAGAAATTGCATTAAAAGTATAAATTAAGTTTGGGAAAATAACATCTTTATGAAACTCTATTTTCCTATTTAGAAGCATGTTACATTTCTCCATGTATTCATCCTCTTTTAAATATTTCAGTACAATTTTACATTTTTCTTAATATAGATTCTACATTTTCTCAGCGCTTATTCCAAGGTAGAATATTTTATGGCTTTTATTGCTATTTGTCATATTTTAAGTTTATTTGCACTATACAGGAAGACTATTGATTTTGTACATTTATTTAAAAACTGGCTTTATAATTGATCTCTCATTAACTCTACAATTTCTCAGATTAATTTCACATTAAAAAATCATAAAAATTATCATTATATTTCTTCTCTCCAGATTATACTTCTTATATGTGTTTCCTTCCTACCACAACAGTTAGAATCTAAAGAATAATGTTAAATAATAGTCGATGATATCAAGCATCCGTCCTAGTGCCATTTTAATAAGATTGTCTCTCATACTACTGATAACAATGATTGGGTTGAGATTATGTTAAAGTAATATCCCCCTCAGTTTTAGTTAACCTAGAATTTTTATCAGGAATTTTGTTGGATATTGAATGCCTATTATCACTTACTAAAATTATCATATGGCTTTTAAAATTTAACCTTGTTATATTGCCATACTATTTTAAATAATTATTATTTTCCTGGAAAAAAAATCCAACTTAGTTGTACTGCATTATACCCTTGTGTCCCAATGAATTTGATTTGCTCATATTTTACTTATCAATTGTATATTCTAATGTATAGTTATCATTGATAGTTGCCCATGGTTTTCTATAGGGCTATTTTCATTAGGGCTTAGTTTCAAAGTTACAAAGGTTAAATAAAATAACTGGATAGGTTTCTTTATTAGTTCTTGGAGGTTTTAGTCTAATTATATGATGAAAGGTAACAGATAATATTTTCAGTTACTTAGATGATGTTCTTTTCAGGTTCATACATATTTTTGGTAAATTTTGGTGATTTGATTTCTTTTTTTTTTTTAAAGAAAAGTTTCAAAATATCAAAATATTAACATTTATTAGAAAATAAATGTAATATCCAAATTTTAAATCTCTACATCTGCTGTCATCCTATTTCTAGTAATTCTCTTTGCTTCTCAATTAGATTTAATACTCATGCTTACTTTTTATTAGTTTGTTGACATATTCATCAAATAGAGACCAGAAAGAAGTGGAATGACATATTCAAAGTGTTGAGAGAAGGAAACTATCAACCAAGAAACCCACATACAGCAAAACTATCCTTCAAAAATAAATGCAAAATAAAGCCATTTCCAGATAAACAAAGATATATAAGTTGTTGGTAGCATACCTGCCTTACATGAAATCCTGAAGGAAGTCCTTCAGGTTGAAAGAAAATGATATTAACTAGAGTTCACAGGAGAAATGAAGAACACCAGAAAAGGTAAATACATGGGATGATAAATTTTAAAAGACTGAATAAATATTATCACTTTTTTCTTTACTCTTTACTGTTTTCTCAACTTCTTTAAAGGACACAGGTTGCACAAAGCAGTACTCAAAACTGTACTGTTAGGGTTTAAGCATATATAGATTTAATATGTATGGCAATAATAGCACAAAAGAGTAGGGAAGAAATGGAGTAATACAGGAGCAAAGTTCCTGTGAAGTAAATTGTGAAAAGATTCATATTTTAATACCAAGAGCAACTACTAAGAAAATAAGTCAAAAAATAGTAAAAATTCAGTTGAGGGATAAAATGTTCCAGAACAGGGCAAGTCTTGTTCTGCTACCAAACTGGACTACCATGCTAAATGAGATTCAATACATGCTTTCATAAGGTTTATGTTTGGACACAAAAAAATCTTTCAGTTCTGAAAATTCTCTATTCTTTTCCCACTTTGGAGTCTCTGTATGTGTCTAATCTCTGGCACTGAAAAAAAATATCCAGGTTTTCCCTGATATTTAAATAAAATGTTTAGTTGAATTAATATATGATATATTCTCAGCCTACATGTCAATATACATTGAGTTATTTATACAAAATCGTTTATACAAAATGATTAAAGACAAATTTTGGTCCACATATGAATATTAATATAAACATTAATTATTAGTTAATATGAACATTCATATGTACTTCATGTTTTCACAGTTCAGGGTACCTGAGTATACTTTTCTTGTGTCATTTTAAGTTCATGGCAATGGAAGACAATAAAATAGTCTGAATGATTAAGTTACTAAAACTAATATGGTACTGTTGCAATAAACTATATTAATTACTCTGACATTATGTGAAAAAGTTCACGATAGATAGGGGTCAGTGACCTGTAACTACTCTAGAAGGCACATGGAGCTATACAGGCCTAACTTGGAGCATCACATACAAATAACAGTTAAGCTCCTTAACGGAGTCAAGCTCTAGTGGGAAAAAGTAAAATGTAGCAAAATTTTATAGTTTGCAAAATTCAAATTCTACAATTATTCACCAGTGTACTGTATAGCCTAAGACTGGAAGAGGCTTGAGATGTACTAATTAAGTACAGAAGAACACAGTCTGCAAAGATGTCCATATTTACTTTCTATTCTTTTTAAGCATAAACCCACTGTTGGACTCCATAATTTTAGTCTGATGTTCCTTCTTTCAAAGATGTTTCTTTGTCTTAGTGAAGGGAAGCCTGTTTATGACAGCCTGGAAAAGTAAAAGTTTCAAACAGAAACTGATAATATTTGCTTATAATAAAGTAGAAAATACTACTTTAATCATTAAAGACAAATAGTTCACGGAAAAGATCTGTCCTTTAAAAGGGCAAAAGAACAAATATTTAGAAAGGGAAATTGTTTTACAAATCTTACTACATAAAAAATTTAAAACTTCTATTTACTAAAAAACACCATTAAGAAAGTGAAAAGGGGGCTTCCCTGGTGGTGTAGTGGTTAAGAATCTGCCTGCCAATGCAGGGGACATGGGTTCAGGCCTTGGTCCGGGAAGATCCCACATGCCGCGGAGCAACTAAGCCTGTGTGCCACAACTACTGAGCCTGCGCTCGAGAGCCCGCGAGCCACAACTACAGAAGCCCGCGCGCCTAGAGCCCGTGCTCCACAACAAGAGAAGCCACCGCAATGAGAAGCCCACACAACGCAACGAAGAGTAGCCCCCGCTCACCGCAACTAGAGAAAGCCGTGTGCAGCAACGAAGACCCAAAGCAGCCAAAAATAAATAAATTTTTTAAAAAACTTAAAAAAAAAAAAAGTGAAAAGGCAAGCCAAGGAGTAGAGGAAGATATTTGCAGCAAAGGATTTGTATCTCCCCATCCATACATCTATCAATATTTATCTATATTTTTTTCATACAAATCAATAAAGAAAAAAGATCAAGAGGAAAATAGACAGGAGGCTTAATTAAAGACATTTCACCAAAGAAGCTATCCAAATGCTTAATAAATACATGAACAAAATGTTCACCATCATCAGTAATCACACCTGTCAGAATTGCTAAAAGCATGTTTGTACTGGTGAGGATATGATGCAATAAGAACTCATATACTCCTGATCAGCAATATAGTCTATGATCCAGCAATTCTACTTCTAGGTATAAACACAACAAACTGCCCACATATACACCAAGATTCAGGTACGTGAATGTTCCCAGCCACATTACTTGTAATAGCTAAGAACTGGAAACCACCTAAATGCTCATCAACAGTGGAATGGTTAAGAAACTGGATGTAGTCATACAATAGGATACTCTACAACAATGAAAATGTACAACTTTGGTTACATTCAACTACATGGGTGAATCTCACAAACATAATGTTGAGCAAAAGAAGCCAAAATGAATAAAAAATATGTATGATTTTACTTAAGTAAAGTTTTTAAAGAGAGCAAATTTACCCCCCCCCGAAAAAAAAAAAAAAAAAAACCCAAAACCAAAAAATGGAAAATAACTGTTGTCGAGGGTACGGAAAAATTAGAACCTCTATGTTTTGCTGGTAGAAATGTAAAAATGCTGCAATCGCTGTGGAAAACAATATGGTGGTTCCTCAAAATATTAAACATAGAATTACCATACGATAAAGCCATTCCACTTCTGGGTATATACTCAACAAGATCAAAAGCATGAATTTCAACAGATACTCACAATGGCCAAAAGGTAGAAGAAACCCAAGTGCCCATCAACCAAAAAATGAATAAACAAAATGTGGTATATATACACAACGGAATCTTACGTGGCCTTAAAAAGGAAAGAAATTCTGTCAGATACTACAACATGGATGAGCCTAAAGAAATTATGCTAAGTGAAATAAGCCTGTCACAGAAAGACAAAAATAATATAATTCCACTTATCTGAGGTACCTAGAATAGTGAAATTTATAGAGACAGAAAGTAGGATGGTAATTGCCAGGGCTGGGAGAAGAGAGGAATGGGGAGTTATTGTTTAATTGGTATAGAGTCTCAGTTTGGGAAAGTGAAAATGTACTGGAAATGGATAGTGGTGATGATTGTACAATAATGTGAATTACTTATGCAACTGAACTGTACATTTTAAAATGAATAAAATGGCAAGTTTTATGTTATGTATATTTTACCACAATTAAATAAAACACAAACCTGAACTATGGTGTTAGAAGTAAAGATAGTGCTTAGTCTTCGGGGAAAAAGGGAGAGGATGGTATTTAGAATGGAGCGTGGGGGTGGGGTGCTTCAAGGGTGCTGGCAAAGTTCTATTCCTGGATATGGTTATCAGTGGTGGTAAATGAATGCTTGCTTTATGATAATTCATAAAGCGTCACACCTAAGTTTTATGTCCTTTTCTGTTTGTTATATTTTACAATAAAATCTTTAAAAATAGCATATGTATATTACATGCATGTTCACAGAAAACAAAATATTTCAGTCATATATCATTACAACTTGTATTTTGCTAGCAGTCTGTAGTAGAAAGGACTTGGGCTTTGGAGTCAGCCATCAGCCTTGGACTTGAATCCCAGCTTGGTCATGTAAAAACTGTGTGACGTTCAGCAAATCCTTATCTTCTTTCACTCTATTTTCTTAACTTCATAATTAAGAATATGACAAGTGTTTTACACAATGTTTTGAGAATTAAAATTTTATGTAAAAATGTACAGCACGTTGCCAATCAAGTAACAAGTGGTCTAAACATATGAGGCTCCATAGGCTTTCCTTTAGAAGACAAATTCCCTCACATTATAAAATATGTTTTCATTGGATAGTCAAGAATATTCTTGTGTGGAAACAAGCTAAAAAGAGTACAGATCAAGTTGAAAACTGCCCCAAACTATGTTATTTGAGAGGCTGTAGTTCATTCTTTCATTTTAATTGATAAAATTAAAAAACAAGCAGACTGGATTTATAACTTTGTTGTGAGGGTATAAAGTTATACTTCAAAAATGTGAACAGACAATAAAGCCATGAAACAACAATTAGTCAAATATTTTTAAAGAGCTATTTATTAGAATAATAAAAGAGAAAACTTACCTTTTAAGCACTGTTACTACTTAACATTTTAAAAGATTCCTTTTGTATCCAAAAGACAATGGGACAGTCTTTGACTTTCTATATACCATTTACAGAGGTTTAACTGTATATCATACAAATGCTTCCAGTTTCATCCAAATCTACTGTTAAATTACCCATGTAATTATCCCAGCAGAAATCATTACACCTTTTTATTATTAATTTTATTAACACTTTACTGCTAGGAGTCTGGGTATGTGTATTTAAATGTAGTTCTCAGAGTTTTTATTATGACAAGTATAGGGAGCACTTCTATATTATTTTATGGGGGAGGAGTGTGTAATAACTGAGCAATTACTAAGCCACTAACCATATAGGTAAAAAATAAGGGGCCATTAAGCTTACTTCAAGGCATACTTTTCAAAGATCCCAATGGCAGCATCTTTTTATACATATTTCCATTAAAATGAAGCTAATTCAGTTACATATTCCACCTATGATGGGACTATGATGTGACAGCTCTTTCTTCTGATGTTTGCCAACAAGAGAGTAGTTACCAAAAGTTATTCATCAATGTACACAGACAGCAAAAGGGGTAAGAGAAGGGGAAAGTTTATGTTTTCAGACTAACATGAGCATAGAAGACTGTATGTAAATGGAAATTTCAAAATGCTTATATATCTTTTCATTGGAAGTTTAACCTTTATCATCATATTTATTATACACTTTATTTTCTAACTTATCACATAGTAGTGTTTACTGTTCTCAATCAAACTTAATTCGGTTAAATAAAGATCACAGATAAGATAGAAATATTAGTACTTCAGTAAATTCTCAGGATACAATTCTCATTCCCCTATTCCCTTTCTGTTACAATCCTGTATTGCTAGTGATCCTCCAACTATTTTCAAATCAAAATAACTACTGAGTGAGGGCTTCCTCTGTGCAAGTACCTATACCCAGAGTAAATCAGCTTGATTTCTCCCTAACCAAGAATTCCCCGTAGAATCTTGGGTATACAGAAATTGTAAAAATATCATTGTTTCATTTTATTTAGACAACCATGAATTGGGCCACAAATTAACTTTTTATTAATTTCTAGTTGTAAAAATCCACCCCTACCCCCCTATCCCTACTCAGTTCCTTCAAAGTAACTCTTCAATATCAAGTTAAGGTCAACATAGTGTAGTAATCATAGCATTTTATGGGAATTTATATATAATCTACTAGTAATTTGGCAGAACAGAAATTACCAAGGAATGTGAATTAGAGTATGACTCTCTGAAGGATATAAATTGTAATTTCTATCTCCTTTTTTACATCACAGTCTATTTAGTAAATATTTATTCTTATTTTTCCAAGGGACACAGAAAACAGCTCAGAAAAGTGAGAAAAAAAAAAAAAAAAGACATACTTCACTCAGCTTATTTCTAATCAGGATTAGCTATGAAGGAAAACATTTAATTCAGGTAATGAACTTCATAAGGGACATTGTAAAATCCTGCTGTTTTGAAAAATGTTTCTGCCTTTTTCAATATTAAAACATTAAAAAGATAGAATGAGGCCACAGAAGAACTTTGGAACTTCATAATCAAACTGCCTTATAGTATATGAAAATATGGTTTGTAAGTTTTTTATGAACAAGGATGTGTCTTACACTTTTTTGGGTACACTCTGCCTTTTCCTACACTAGTGTAATATATCCAGACTTAATAAACAAATACTTTGCTATAATATCATTGGCCTTCGTATATTTAATGTGAACTTGGCTATGTTTAGGAGATCAAATCCCACCTCAACCAATGTTACTGGAGTGTTTTAATTCTATTTTCAACTCAGTGTTCACTGTATTTGATATTGTTTGAGACATTTAGATAATTAAATAGAGAGGTTGGATATGATTTTTAGTATGAGAACTCTCTTTATAATGGTATTTGCTGGGATGATATTTGGATGGCGGGTAGAAACCAGTAAGAGAAAAGAACTATCCAGCTCACCTTAGCCTAATGCTGTAAGCTGCTGTTCGTGGGACAAGCTTTAAAGGGCAAGGGCCTAGAGAGCACAAACAACTTACATTTGCACCATGCTTAATTCTATTTCCTCTACTCAATGAGCACCAACGTACTATTCAATGTTTTAAAGTCCATAAAATGAAACTGCAGTGAGGCAAAAAAAAGAAAAAAATCATTTGGTTTTATGTATCAACTTCCACTTGTACCAAAAGCAAAAATACAAGTTACTGCAGGAGTTACAGATCTGGGAATGTCAGACTTACTCAAGGCCATGACATATTATTTTACTGGATTTCATTAAATTCCCCCCCAAAATGTAAAGCATATATTCATTTAAAAACTTACTATCATTTTGTTGCAAGGCTCTTGGCAAACCACACATCAAGCTTAAGATTTAACTTGACTTCTTTGGTGATGCACCATTAAAAAACAAAAAACAAAAAACAAAAAACAATTCAAATCATGATTTCGTAGCGATCAAAAGAAAAACCCCCAAATCAAGCAGTTAACCTGAAGTAAAAATTTCTTTTAGTTAAAAATAAAAGTAGTTTACATAGTCCTCCCATTAAAACATATCTACAGACATTTTCTTCTGAGTGGCACAACTCAAGCTAACGCACATGCTAAACAATAGATTTTTACTACTGATAAAGCTTTGGCACAGGCCAATTCGATCCTTCACCCTTTCATGTAATACAAAAGAATAGATTCTTAAAATAAAGGAGAGTAAATAACCAATAGAAAACAAAATGAGAAATAAAAACACTAATATAAAATTTTATGATAGAAAAGAATGCCAAATCTGAGTCTTTTTCAAGAAATTTGAATTTTATGAAATAAAATAAACATTTCATAGCAGGTTTGGAGGAAATTTAACATTTCAAAATCACATCTTAAAGACAAAAGAGTTGGAATTTTGCTGTGTTAAAATGTTTATGGATGGGTCTAGTTTGACAATTTAGCCTGTGGGATGTGACTTTCACAGTCTGTTGGCAGTTTGTAGGCAAGCCATCACACCTGTGACTCTGTGGTTGATTAATGAGTCTTTCAGCGCCATTGCTACCATCTGAAGGAGGGCTATGGGCTTTCTGAGCTTCACTGGTTTATTCGCCTTAAACTGCAGTCCTGCTGAGGTATCGTCCATAAGAAAATCACACCTAGTTAAAGCTAATGAAAACCTCAATATGTCATTTTCTAGACAAGTCAAAAAGCATGTAAAACTAGACAAAAGATGTATTCAAGTAACATGAATGCAGTTTTGTCATAACCTGCCAATCCAAAGAGTCACATAAAAAAGCTTTCCTATGACATATTTCAGTGTCAAACTTTAGAGTGATAATTCTGAATTCTCTGTTCTGTAAGAGGGCTTCTACAATGCCAGCTCTTTTGCTATACAGAACTTCTATTTTCATCAGAACTACAAAGATTCTAGTTCATGACCAGATAGCCATTTAGCTTTAATTGTCTATAAATGATTAATCCAATTGGGAAAATTTTAGGCCTTATTTCAAGGTTCTCACCTTCAGTTGTTCTACTTGAAGTGTGTCTGCTATTCTATGACTTTTTCTTGAGTGCAAGGCAGCACTGCAACTGCTTTTCCCCCAATCTTGCTCTAGAGACTGAAAAGCCATGTAAAACAAAAACACGTAATGCCCTCCCTATCCTTTTAAAGTGTGAGCTAGAGAAGAGGAAGGCCTACTGTGAAAACAGTCTAGTATAGGACAAAATGGTGGGAAATTAAGGAAACATGGAAGATAGGAATCTTTTTCTCAGGGCTTCATACTTTAGCTTCATTTTTGAAGCACTATGAATCTCCAAAACTTCAATAATATTTAAATAAATACTAAAATTTATTTTAAAGGTAAATACCTGTTATTCTTTAATCTAGATTTTAGACCAGCATTCCCTTCCACAGTTTACATATATAATACAAAGTTTAGCTATATTTAAGTGACAGAAAGACTAACAAAACTCTCAGTACTATCAATAAATGAGCAGTAAAGAATCACGTTTCCATTCTAGCAATTACCACTTTCTGATCTTTATTATCATCACAATCATTGCTACTTTTCCAGTTACCTGTTTGATGACTATATTAAGAATTATGGAATAAAAAATATTGAGTAGTGTATGAATCTTAATTTGTAATGTGGTGATGTTTATTTGGAAAGAATGATTTTGGCTGATAAAAATATCGATTCCTTCAAGAACTTAACTGAACAATGTCAACAGTGACTTTTAAGCATTCACAAAGTGTTTGATTATTTCAACAAGTTTTCAAATTGTTGTATCAATTATTTCAATCTTGGCTGCAAAGTTAAATCACATGGAAAACTTTTTAAAAGTACCAATGAATGGCTGTGCCTCACCTAAGAAATTATTTAATTAGTTAGTTTTTTTTTTTCTTATACTCTTCCCAAATAATTCTAACATGTGTCCAAGGTTAAGCACCACTGCTCTATATAATTAATCCTCACGTTCATTTTGCTAATCTAAAAGAATAAAAAACTTAATCCTACCAGGGAAAAGAGATTTCTCAAATTAAGTTGGAAAATAAAGTCATCAGTCTTTAGGATTCTTAGATCTATTACTATAGTTTATAAGAAAATATGCTGGACCATGAGTCAGAAACCCTGGGCTTAAGTCATGGTTCTGCTACCTGCTAGTTCCATGTCTTCAGTAAGGTCCTCAAGACAAATGTTTTCTAAACTATAAAATGAGAACGTTAAGATTTCTTCCAGCTTTAAAAGCATGTTCTCAAATAATTTCCAAGGGTGCAGAGTGCTGTTCTTAAATGTGAATCAGAATATTATTTGATTCCATAACTAAAGTTCGGATCTAAGCCACGATGAACAGATGTGCATCACATAAGCCATCATGCTCCTCTCCTGTCTATGGCAGACATTGCTAATTGATCTCAGCATTACAGAAAAAAACACCACTCTCCTGGATTCTTCACTCATGATAAGACTATTTTCTATTTGGGAGTTAAGTACTTATTAGCTGTTGAAGGAGTTCAGGACATGCCACCTCAAAATATGCTGCTTTGGTGTACTGATTATTTTGAGCTGAAGACACTTCAAACACAGCCAATACAGGGAGAGGCATTTTCTGAACTCCCCTTATCTGCCTAAAGACAGATTCTCCAAAAGGAACTCAATTGCCATAAATTCCCTTCCCAGGTGTATCATTAACCAGGGGAAGACTAATTCTGCCCACAGGAGAAGAGATTAGAGGTTAATACCACACCAGACAACTTTGCCACAAACTATCATACCTCCCATCTATTCTTCTAAAAGCCCATTCATCTTTTCTAAAAATCTTTTACTCTCCCATAAGTAGCCTACATTCCTTCTCCCCTTCACCTATAAAGATGATATATAAGCTCTCAAATCTCACCATTTTGGGGGGTATTCACTTTTCCCCCCTGGTAATGCCCCCCTGCATGTAATATTAAAAATTAATAAATTTGTAAACCTTTTTTCCTGTTAACCTGTCTGTTGTCCATTTATTTCATAGACCCAGCTATCAGACCTAGGAGAGTAGAGGGAAAGTATTTCCCCACCTATGTTGTTTTATTTAAAGAGATGATGTAAACAGAGTAGTCAGCAGAGGACCAAAAATGTCCAGAAAGAATAAAAACTTGTTAGCACAGTTCAGAAGCAAGGACACCCTGACTCACAACATGTGAATCAGGTCTTAACGGCAGGCATAGCCCCATGGAGAGATGCTTTACTCCTACTCATCGAATAAATTTTTTTTGTCATAACCTGGTTTCTGATGTCAATTTACCTTGAGGGAGAGAATGAACAGATTTGCTTCAAGTTGTATTTTTCACTGTAAATTAGTAAATTGGAACTCTGGTTTTGCACAAGTGTCTGATGAGTTTGGTTAGTGTGAGTCAATATTTCTGTATGAAACCAAGTTACCAGACTTTCAAAGCTGAAAACCAGATCATATACTAGGGTAGAAATACCAACAAAATTGTGTCCTGCCCAAGAGGTCAGTTGGTCCTCTAGCAGTGAGGCATTCAGTGAGGAAAACACTTACAAATATAGTGGAAATAACTCAAATAGTTTCTAAATAAAATATTTTCTTATATAAACTAAGAAAAAGGAAGCTTTAAAATGTACCAAAACCTTTTCATTTTTGCAGGGTTTTTTTCATATTTACAAATAGTAACTTATAAAATGTTGTAATGATGCAATAAGACGAGAGTCAATGCTCCCTGAGGGCAGGACCCCCATCCCATCCAGCCCTAGTCGCTATCTCTCATGATAAGTCCTTTACCAAAAGACAGACTAGTCACACCATCTGCTGCCTCCAGGGAGGTAAGTTGCACATTTAAAAGTATGGCAATATTCCACTATAGAATAATGAAGAAAATGAAAAACATATTAGCAAACTGAACACTTTGGGGAAATTTCATTTTCAAATTGTGTGCTGTTTTGCTTTTAAAGATGTAAAATTATTAAATAAAATGTCAGAGGAAGCAAATATTCTTCCTTGTAGCAAAATTATGACTGCTTTTACTTTGTGAAAAATAACATTATTTCCAACAAATGCATTAAAATCATACATATAATCCACATTCTTGGAGTTGTGATGAACAAGCATCTATCTCTGACATGCACGTACTTTTGCTAAAATCAAATGTCAGTCCTAAAATCCCCGTTAGATTATTTGCTAAATGAGAAAAATAAGCAATTAATTAGGAAAGAATTCCACTTAGTTTCTTCTTCAGAAACTCCCTGGGGTCTTACAGATTTAGTTTGAGGCTACCTCAGACCAGCTAGTTCAGAGCAACACAGATGAACACGCAGACTAGGAAGCATCACTACCTCTCCTGGGCGTTCCCACCACTGTCAGGTAACTCTTACGGTTCAGAGAGAAAGTGAAGCACTGAAGAACAGACTGTGCAGCTCCAGAACAAGCTGCAAGTACACTGAGAGATTAAGAGCAAGACAAATCAGGTGTACCTCTCCTAATTGACCAAGGCCGGTATTAAAACTAAGGGCTTCCCTGGTGGCGCAGTGGTTAAGAATCCACCTGCCAATGCAGGGGACACAGGTTCGAGCCCTGGTCCGGGAAGATCCCACATGCAGAGGAGCAACTAAGCCCATGTGCCATAACTACTGAGCCCGCAAGCCACAACTCCTGAAGCCTGGGCGCCTAGAGCCCATGCTCTGCAACAAGAGAAGCCACCGCAAGGAGAAGCCCGCGCACCACAACGAAGAGTAGCCCCCACTCACCGCAACTAGAGAAAGCCCGCGCACAGCAACAAAGACCCAATGCAGCCAAAAATAAATAAATAAAATAAAAAACAAGAAAACCCCAAAACTAGCACATCTTGTCTGAAGAACCGTCAGTCACCCACCAAGAGTGCCCTCACGAAGCCAAGGCTTATCCAAGCCGTATAAATGTAAGGCAAATAGAATTTTAGTGACACACTACAAGGCCATTTGATCTATGAATTACACTGGCCCAGCAATTTCTTACACATTCCTGAAAACCTTCAGGGTCGGATGAGGCCAAGGATTCAAAAGAAAGAATCTGTAACTCCTTCAATATTCCCCAGTTATGGGCCAAAGTAGTACAGGCGCCCCCCTTCTCTCCCACCAGCCCTCACTCAACTCAGCATCTGACTTTGTCCTAAGCATCCTAACATTCATTCACTGTGCCTATATGTTGCAAATAGAACTGAATTAAAAGTGAAAAATGCAGTGAAGAGACCTTTACTCTAGCCAAAATAACCTGGTTGACCACTGCTCACCTTGGCTCCCTGGCTGACTCACGTTCAACCATCAATACGCAGCTCAAGTATCACCACGTCCCAGGTGGATTTCCTGACTGCTTCCGCATTCACTGGAGTGAGCTCTCCCTCCCCTGTGATCTTCCAGTGCTCTTGCATGAACCTCTATTGTATCTATAACCACTGAGTTTTTAGTCTGCCTCCTCTACTAGATTCTGAGTTCCTTGACAGCAGGGGCTGTGTCTGGCTCATTTCTTTATCTGCTGTACCTAGTGAATGTTTGATGGATGGATGAATGAACAAACAGTCACAGATCCATCTATTTACTCAAAGTCTTGCTGGACTGAATAATGAAATAGAAGTATTCTTATAATCAACACGGTGTTTTTTGTGGGTTACATAATACTTTACTTTCATCTGCTAACAAATGTATTCTCTGTATAATAAAATAATAAGAGTCTGAATTGCCGTTTACACAAAGTTATCTATTTCCAGGGAGTCCTAACTCTCTTAAGTCCTTTACTGGTCTGACTTGCTGAAATGGACAAGTGGATGTTCATCACTGGTTCAGGCTGAGCCAGATGAACAACTATGGAAAAGACATAATCCTGATGAAAAGAACCTTCTGGGCAAGTGAGACAGGCAAACAACAAAACTTAATCAGCTTACTGACTTCTTTCCAAATCTGGTCAGCCCAGACCAATTCCATTTACCCTAGGACTCTATTAATAGGTTTTAATTCATTAACCTAGAATTGTCAATTATTTGACAATAAGAGATTCACTAGCTTCCAGGTCAGTTGTTAAATCCCACATCTCTCTGTGGCTTTAGAAAACTTTCATTTTACGGAAAACTAGAATATTTTATTTTTACGAGGGAAAACTCGGAGGCATTTGGTGTCTAACAGAATACAAATGATAGGAGATGGAAATTTTGCAAAGTAATTGAAGGTTTCTAGGCTGAGGCCAGAAAAACGTTAGTGCTATGAATAGAAATCACCCAACTCTAAAGAGGCATTTTTTAATGAAGATAATTATGATGTTAGGACTACTTTATGAGATGAGAGTTACTACATTAAAATATCATTACAGTGAAAAATCCAAGTGTGTATGTGATCTGGAATCTTATTGAACAATTAGAACTGGAGCTCCAGATGACTCAGTGTCATAGATTTAGAGGTTCATATTGGTGGACCTAATCCATTCTGATGACATGCGTTATTTAGCTAACATAGCATTAAAAAAAATAAATTTTGGATGTTTTTATCTAGGTATTCACTCACCTCCCTGTACTGTATTATACCTCGCCTTTACATTTTTGTATTATTTGCCCAGCCCCTGAATGCATTTGATCTCATAGCTGGGATAATCCCTTAAAGCCATAGAAATGAATGAGTTAGCTGAGAAAAAGAGGTGGGAAGGATATAGAGAGTTGGTGAATGAGAGGACGGACTAAGGCTAAGAAGCCTCTAGTAGTATCTGAGGAAAGAATAAATCAGAATGTCTGTCTTTACAGGAATTCAAGAAAGGGATATAGATGTAACTGGGGATGGGGGCCAAGAGAATAATCAGAAATAGGAAAAAAAAATCTTTGAATCTGAAGGAAATCACAATATCGAAGGGGCCTACTCAGTGCCACGAGAAATCAAAGACTCACACATTGACACAATCTCATTTCAGAATGACCAGGGGCGGTTGATGGGAGGAGTTACTTAAAACAAACAAACAAAAAAGGCACCATCCAGGAATATGATAAGGAGAAGAACCGTCTGCCATCAGATTTCTCATAGGCAACATAAAATACAGGAAGATGTAGTTTCTTTATAAAGTCAAACATAAATATACCATACAACCCAGCATTCCCACTCCTAGGTATTGTCCAAGTGAAATAAAAACCTATATTCATGCAAAACCTGTACACAAATGGTTATAGAGGCTTTATTCACAATCACCAAATACTGGAAACGACCCAAAGGTTCTTTAACAGGTAAGTGGATCAACAGACAGTGGTGCCTTCACACAATGGACTGCTGTTCTAGAAGAAGAACAAGCAAGTGGAAGAATCTCAAACGCATGATGCCAAGTAAAAGAAGCCAGACTGAAAAGGTGACATACTATATAATTCTCTTGCAATGACACTCTTGAAAGAAAAAAACCTACAGGGACAGAGAACAGATCAGTGGTTAGCAGGGATTGGGATGGGGGAAGAACTGACTACAAAGGGTCAGCACAAGGGAATTTTTTGAGAAATGGAATTCTCTGTATTTTGATTGTGTTGATTGTTAAACAACTTTATGCATTTGTCACAACTCAGAACTATCTAGCAAGAAGAGTGAATTTTACTTTATACAAAATTTTTAAAATAAAAATACAAACCGATTTTAAAATACAGGTTATATTATATCACATAAAGGTGAGCAATAGAAGAACTAAAATGAAAATTCAATTAGCAGAGCTTGAAGGGAAGAGGAGGAGGTAGTGTGAGTTAAATCTTTTTTTGCAAGGTGCCCGTAAATACTAATTTTAAGTTGACGGATTAAAAAAAATAGTGGTGAAGCTTATCCCTTAGATTTATCAACCAAAAGAAATAAAACCAGAAATGGTTCAAATGGCTGCAAGTGCAGTGGAACTTGTGTGATTGAGGAGCTGGGGAGGGAAACTTTTATATTTCATGTCTTACGTTCCTGTACCGTCTGAAATCATACACGTGTATGTATTGCTTATAGTTTATTACAAAATAAATTTTAAATTTATATTAATACAAATATTGTGGATGCAAAATATCTTGATTAAAATTTTTTTTCACCAGATCTCATATTATGGAAAAAAAATTAAATTTAGAGCTACACCCCTAAGGTACTTAAAGGTGAAAGTTTCATTTACAGTAGTATAAAAAAGCACTATTGGCGGCTTCCCTGGTGGCGCAGTGGTTGAGAATCTGCCTGCCAATGCAGGGGACACGGGTTCCAGCCCTGGTCTGGGAAGATCCCACATGCCGCCGAGCAAATGGGCCTGTGAGCCACAACTACTGAGCCTGCGCGTCTGGAGCCTGTGCTCCGCAACAAGAGGCCGCGACAGTGAGAGGCCCGCGCACCGCGATGAAGAGTGGCCCCCGCTTGCCGCAACTGGAGAAAGCACTCGCACAGAAACGAAGACCCAACACAGCCAAAAATAAAATAAATAAATAAAGGAGTTCCTTTAAAAAAAAAAAAAAAAGCACTATTGGTATCCTAACTAATGTCATATATAACACATTACAAATGTACTGTAATAAATACTGTTATAAATGTTAATATATAAAATATTATATAAAGTGAACAATTTTATTAGTTGTCATACTTATAATATTTAATTATATCAATACCTAATAGATATTTAAATTTCTCTAATTATGTCACAATAAAAATATCTTCAAAGAGATAATTTCCTCTCTTTATGTTGATATAGCAACAAAAATAAACTGAGATATTCAGTGATGACCAATAACCCTGAAAGCAGTCAAGGTTCTTTTCATCTACAGCCAAACTGAATCAATGGGCCTATGACAGCTACTCCTGTTGGAAACTATGCTAAAACTTCTTGTAGAAAAACATCATAGAGGCTTTGGGGTCTGAACAGAATTTGACAGGGGAGAGACTTAAAGAATAGTTATTGAAAAAATAATTTACTCCATTCAAGCAAGTTTTTAATAGCTTTTGATCTGTTGCAAGAACCCCAAAGTGCCAGTATGTGAATGCATAATTGGGTAGGAGAAAATTCATTACAAAGTGAATTTTGGTTCAACTTGACAAGTAAAAAATTTTCCCATGGCTGCTTTTGAGAAAATTATTATACCTTCCTTTCATCAAAATGTTGCTAATTCTGCATTTCTGTCAATAGCATTTAATATATTTATTTAGGTTGTCTGTTTTCTACCTCACTAAAGTAACAGAGACCTTTATTTAAATCCCATCCTTGTTAACTTACATAATACATACACATACAATCTCTCCATATGTAAGAGAATCACTCTTGGCATCCCCACTGTGGGAGCCACGGAAATGCACCGCTCACATCTCCTGCTGCAGTTAGCATGGGGAGTGAGGGCCCTAGCTGTCATTCCTCTGCATCTACCATTGCATTTGTGCTTTGGCCATGCTTCTCCCAAGCAGATCTCAGTCAGTGTCTGAGCACAGTGGAGGTAGAGTACCAGCCCATTCCTGCAGGACATGAGACTCTTCCAGTGTGGGACTTTAGCTCAAGGAGTCCCCATTGGCTTTGTCAACACTTTCTTAGAACTATTCTGTTATCTGAGCCTCTTCCAACCCAATCCTCTGCCCCACCTCCTTTCACAGGTATCAGATCAGCAATTGGGTCTGAAGGTTTGCTTGCCTATTCCTGCTTCCTCCTCTTTACCCTCCATGTGCATTTCTCCTGCCAAATCTCATGTACCTCTAATCCCATTTTGGCACCTGCTTGGAGGATGTGAACTGACACACTCAATCTGAAGAAATGATAAGCATGGCACCTTTCTATAAACACCTAGGCCACACTGGTTTCAAAGAGAAAGTATCAGAGCTAACTTTTATGCAAATGAGGAATAGATTTAGCTGGGCCCCCAAGTTTCTTTGGGAATATCTTTTATATCTGTGATATACAATCTCCTCCTCAGTCTCTAGCCATAGTCTCTAATCTGGTCTTCCCTCCTTTTAATTATCCTGTCCCTCCACCCCAGCTATTATTAATGTCCTAAAGTAGCTTTCTGTTCCTATCACTCCTTTGCTTAAAGGCTTTGATGATTCCCTCAAGTCCCCAAAGTCCAAATTTCTCAGCCCTCAGACCCTCTACAACCTAAATACAGTCAACTTACTTCTCAAGTTTTAACTAGAAGAGGGCTCTCGTCCTCCAAGGCTAGAGACAAGAAGCAAAGGACTGGAGATGACATAAACAAAACTGAAGTTTAGGAAGAAAAGCTGGGAGATTCATGTTAGACAGCCTTAATTTTCCTGGTAAATAGGTGATGGTGAGCCAGTTGCTGAGAGGGATATAACGAGTGGAAGAAGGGGGATAAGTATTGTGATAACCAAAGTGGAAATTCACAATGAATTAAAAATTTTGTGGAACAGCTCTCAAGGACCCTTTGACATATATTAACATTCTCTAGTAAACTGTTACTTTATTACAAATAAATGCATTTCACAAAGCAGATGCTCGAAAATATTTTTTGAATGAGTAAAGTAAGCACAACTCTAGAGAATTAACAGAAGTGGTTAAGAATATGGACATGAGCTAGAATCTGAGAGCTCTGCGTCTCGGTGCCTTAGATTCCTTATCAGGAAAATAATGGTAACATAGTACCTACTTCATAAGGTTATCATAAGGATTTATAATTAAATGTGTATGTAATTTACTTAAATTACGCCAGCCACGTGGCAAGTGCTTTCTGTTTTCTGTCTTCATTATCACCAGTACTTGTACAGTGAACACTGAGGTAATAAAAAACAAATTTTGACCTAAGGGTACAAACCCGAAGTTATAAGACTAATAAATTCTGGGGACCTAGTGTACATCATGGTGATTATAGTTAACAATACTCTATTATATACTTGAAAGTTGCTGAGTAGATCTTACATGTTCTCGCCACAAAAAAGACATGGTAATTATGTGAGGTGATAGAGGTGTTACTTAGCACTGTGATGGTAATCATTCTGCAATATATGTGTACCAAATCAATACGCTGTACACCTTAAACTTACACACTGCTATATGTCAATTATATCTCAATAAAGCTGGAAAAATCTGACCAGGAATACGGTGTAGTAGATAAAGCACCAGATACAGATTCAGAAGCCTTCATTTTGCCTTCCAGACACCACTTAATATCTGTGACCTTGGGTATGTCATTTTGCACCCTCACAAGTACCTGTGTCTTATTACATAGTTGTAGTGAGTGTCAAAGGGGAAGATTTGTGTGAAAGTACTTTATACACCATAAAAGACGACATATACAAGTTACCACTCAGAAAACAATACACATTTATGGATTTGTTTGGTTCATGTACCAAAGCCCTAATCCCTGAAAATCCTGAGGATCAGAAGTTAAATTTATATCTCCTAGATACACTGTAGACAATCTCTGTCCAAAAAACACGCTGCTTTAGGAATTAAAAATGGAAGGGAAGCCTGCTCCTATTAGAGAAGATGGTGATGGTGGGTAGAATCACTCAGTCTGAGGTCTTTTGGCGGAGGTGGGAAGGAAAGGGTTTTCCAGGGAGCTAGAGCATGAAAAAAAACTACATTTGAATGCCATGGCGTATGCGATGCATGTAATGGCTCAGAGGTGTGTATTCATAAAATCAGCTTCCCCTTTTTCTTAAACCCATCTCTCCATAACCAGGCAGCCTGCTGCTACATCAGGAATTTACTGCTGTGAGCAACTATAAACATTGTGCTAATGGCGGCACTGCCTGAGAACGATCATTGGAGAGTGTCGTGTGCGCAGTTCAAGGCCAGAGACAATATTTCCTACTCTCTACACGCCACAGGGCACACACAGGATACAGCTTAAAGGCACTTTAATAATTATTGTTATTAAAAGCAAACAATCAACTCCACAGATCAACGGCTCTTTTAAAACATGTTTTCTAAACTCCCGTTTCCTCTCAGATGTATGGTTATCGTCCACTGGGAAAGGCCCCAAAATGATAGTCAGAAATCTGCCACCACCACCCCTTCTGCTGTTCTGCCATCATATTTAATTGTGCTTGCTCAATGCGAAGCCAAACTCATATGCAGTATATTTAGATGGTTAAAATAGCATAGCATTCCACTGTATTCACAGATTATTTTCAATGCCACCATTCTTGGGAATTAGTCTGGAATAAATAAGGTAAAGAGAAAAGAAGCAACATAAATTTGTTCCAGTGACAAAGAAAACAATACCAAAATGGCAGTCTGGAGATTCGCCGTGAATGAAGGAATACAGAGTGTTCCTTTTGGTGAGCTTTCCTGCAAATGCAATCACCATCTCATTCGATAGTCTGGATTTATTTTAAAGTGGGTGAGAAAGAAAGCAGGAAAGTAATTGTAAGAAACTGTGAAAAGTACCTTTATTATTTCAAAAGATCAATGTACAATCACTGTACTTACTCTTATATGGCATTAAAGGTAAAGGTGTAGAACTGATATATATGTTGATTTTCTAAACCTCTAAGGAGTCTTTATTTTCCACAATGGCAAACTTCCTAAGTTGAAAAACATATATCATTAATATATATTCAGGATCTCTTTTCTGAGGTCTCAGCTACTATCTATTTCTTCAAATGCCTTGAATATCACAAATTTATAAAGGCTTGGTTGGATGTTTTTGTCGTCTAACTCCATCTTAAATTTTTCAACGATAGTATCATTTAACAAATACAAACCCTACCACCCCAAAAGTCAAAAGACTTCTGAATCGTGGAGTAGAGAACAGGCTTTGTTGCTGGAGAGGTTATGGCTTGAACTGGATCAATTAATTAAAAATAAAGACCTGTGTTCTGTGCTTTTAATCTGAGCTGAACTTCACATAATAACAAAAACAGGCATTTTAAACATACAAAGCTTAATTAACCCGATTTTCATCCAAATGAATGAGTATGCATATAGATAAATTTTTACTTGAGATTTTCCAGGATACACTTCTTATTCCAACATGACTATTGATCAAACACCACCTTTAGAGAACACCTACTCTATGTTCATCTGTCAAAGGCTGACTTTTTCTCTGCATTCTTATTCCTCATTTGTTTGTTAATTAATCCAACAAATATTACTCAGAGCCAGCTATGTGCCCAAGGGCTAGTCTAGGTACTGAAGACACGGTTGGAATAAGACAGCCAAGGCACTCTTCTCATGGATTGTACTTTCCACCCTGGAGGTGGGGGTGCGGGGGGAAGCAGGGTTAAGCGACAATAAACAGAAACTATGATTTCAGGTAGTGATAGCTCAATTGAGAGAGCACAGTGAAATAGACTTGGAGGATCACTTTAGATGGGTGATAAGGAAAGACCTCTCTGAGCAGGTAACTTATGCCCCAGATAGACAAGACGGCACCAGCCACGGAAAGAGCTGAGGGAACTACAAGTAGCAAGACCCTAAAATGGGGAAGAGTTTGGAGAATCCAAAGAACAGGAAAGGCAATGAACTTAGAACATCATGTGAATTGTAGGGACGTGTTTTGAGATGAGGCCTGATAGTAAGCAGAGGGCCCATCCCGGCCAAGGCCTCAGGCTGCCACTTCAAGATTCGTTCTGACTTTGCAGTCAGCACAGAATCAGCTTGTGGAACAAAGGTTAGTGTTGTCTCAGATACACATATTATTGGCACCACCATATCTCCTCTTTCATGTACCTGAACCGTCCCTCAAGTGCTCATCCCTTGAGTCTTTACCTCCTACGTGGCTCACCTGGTCTTTAGACCCTCTTCCTTGCTCATTTTTTCACTGCTTGTCTTACAGACTCATGGGCCTGCTGCCTGGTCTCTGACCTGACACTTGTTCTGACCCTCATGATTGGTTTAGGCCTGGAGTGTACATAACCTCCATATATTTGACCTCAGGTATAACCTGACTGCTCCACCTCCCACCTCCAACTCCCTACTAATCCCAAATGACCTTTACTGTTTCCTTATTTGGGCAGACACTAACACTGCTTTCTGCTAGTGCTACTACTTTTCTAAGTATGTACAGTATTTTAAACTTTCAAAACCACTTCATATCCTTTAACATTCTCTTGATTGTGTCAACAATCTCTATGAAGTAGATATATAATTATCATCACTTAATTTTAAAGATGAGAAACTCCAAAGTTGAATAGTTTAGATAACTTTCCTAAGGTAAGCTCACAACAGGACTGGCCTGAGAACCCAGGAATCCTGTTTTCCCATTTCCATCCTGTTCTGGAGGTGAGGGAAATCTTGTCCACTCAGGGTATTAGAGTCTTGAGAGAGTAAGTCCACAGATGGTCTGCTTATGATATTGGATTTGAAGGCCAGGCACAAAGGAATTTAGGAGGTGAACAGAAAGGATTCCCTTCTCCTCAACTTTTTTCATATTTGTGTATTTGAGTTCACTTTTGTTGTGACATTTGTTTGTGACAAATGTTTGTCCCCAGACAACATTTGCAGTGATATATATGAACTCAACCATAGTGTAGAGATAGATTAGTATAACTTTATTACCAATTAAAGAGAGAAAAAAAGGGAATAAGTAACTTGTTTAATTGGTGACTTTGGGAAAAAAGAACTGAGCATATTCAGCTGAGCTGCTCTAGGTTTTCATCTCTGGCTCTGCCTACCCCCAAAGATCATGGTTGTACGTAAGAAGTATCACTTTTTGGATGTAGGATAGCATATATAACTCTCATTTTAAAAGCTCAATGTTCTGTGGTCTCATTTTCAAATATGTAATTTCAAATAACCATGTTGTCAAAAATTCAATGCTGCGCTCTAGAGCCCGAGAGCCACAACTACTGAGCCCGTGCGTGTAGAGCACGTGCTTTGCCACAAGAGAAGCCACTGCAATGAGAAGGCTGAGCACGGCAATGAAGAGTAGCCCCCTCTCACTGCAACTAGAGAAAGCCCGGAAAAAAAAAATTAAAAAAAAAAAATTCAATGCACTATTTTTTTTTAAATCAGCATTTCAGATAAACCTAAACAAGAGAGTCTCTCAGAGAAAATAACAGAAAAAATTTTCCTTACCAGTTCAATATTAATCAGGTCTCATAAATAACACTCTTAAAATAAATGGGAAAGTGCTAAAAGAGATGAAAAACTCTCAGGGGTCTTTCATCCTTCTAAGGCAGCTCAATTATATTCATTGTAGCTTGTGGTGTGTGGTAGTTTAGAATAGAATGCTTTTCATACCATTCTTTAAGAATCTAAGTGATTCTAGCTGTTTCTGTTAAAAATTCATGACCCTGGGATTTCCCTGGCGGCGCAGTGGTTAAGAATCCGCCTGCCAATGCAGGGGACACGGGTTTGAGCCCTTGTCCGGGAAGATCCCACATGCCGCGGAGCAACTAAGCCCGCACTTACAACTATTGAGCCTGCGCTCTAGGACCTGCAAGCCACAGCTACTGAGCCTGGGCGCCACAACTACTGAAGCCCAGGTGCCTAAAGCCTGTGCTCAGCAACAAGAGAAGCCACCGCAATGAGAAGCCCGCGCACCGCAACGAAGAGTAGCCCCCGCACGCCACAACTGGAGAAAGCCTGCACGCAGCAACGAAGACCCAACACAGCCAAAAAATAAATTAATAATAACAAAAAAAATTCATGACCCTTTTCCAAGAGAACTGTTTTGACCTGTTACTTCTGGCTAAATTTGTAGGAGTTCTTTTTCCCCACTCATTCCTGCACATAATATGTCAGGGAAATAGACTTTAATAGCTATCAACCTAATTGAGGTATAACTAAAGTTGTTAAACAAAAACAACAATATGCAATTTGGGGTAAAACACAAATTCACTTAAAAGTGAATATCATACAGAGCAAATGCAGTAAGTTTTGAAGGACGTGTTGCCCCTAGATTACCATTCAGTGGACTGGAAGCAGCAATTCACAGCTGAAAGAACTCAGTAAATTATACTACAGCTAATCGACATAAATTCAAACTTTCCAAAGAGCAGGGAAAAAATGACTTATCTTCCTTAGTTCGTTTCCAGACAGACATTTAATACTGGGCAAACATTATGTAGCCATAGATTCAACAGAAGACCTGGCCTTTCCTCCAGCACCGCTACCTCTCCTCTCTCCAGGCAACTTTGGGACAGGTTAGGAACACCTGTGGGGGACTTGTGCCTTAATAGGGCGCACTCTGAACTACTACCTGCCATGTGGTAAGCTTGTTGAGAGAAGGCTCTGTCTTCGATGGGGAAGTTTCTGGATTGTTCAACTTTGTCCATGATGGGTGGGTGAGCTTCATTCAGGGGTGAAATATTAGGAATACCACTATGACGACACATCTAAGCTACCGCTTTTCTTGGCAATAAAGCTGTCTTTTTTTTTAAAACCTCCACCTGGGAAATACTGAAATCTCTCTCTCAAGATATTTTCTTATATGCACCCAGATATCTCAAGGATGATTTGACAATTCTACTATGTCACTATCCTTATCGTCTTTTATGAAAAATGATACTTCATATTTTTTTCAGAAAGATAAGAAAACATACAAAGATCATAAAGAAGATAAGTGAGTGTAAACAAACAGATAATACCTGAAGAATAAAAGCAACTGCACATATATATTTTATGTAAAAATGTGATACTTGATAGAGAAATGCAAATTTAAAATTTACACCTTACTGTTTTCACTGAAAACTAAAGGTATGGGAAAAAAACATATTCATTGATCCAAAATATAAAGAAAACATTTATGCTTTTGTGTAAAATAAATTACATGTATAGACTCCTAGACTGAAATCACATTATCATTTTATTGGGTTGTCCTGGGGTGTAAGTGCACGTGTGTGTGCGTATGTGTGTAAAGTAGTATGCAACTGAGACTACAGCAAGACGGTGCCAAAATAACTGGCTGAAAAGCAAAAAAATTCAATCATGACAGTTTTACTTACATGTTTCCCCTGATTAGTTGATTTGGCTTGGCATTTTGTATGCATTCATTAAATTGTTGTAAACAAAGGCATAGTATTATAATGACATTCAAATCAATAACTTTTGGTGTTTACAACACAAAATCAGAAATATTTAAAATTTAGGCTAAAATCAACCAATTTCATCTCAGAAAAAGTTTTCCTGCCTTCTGCAAATGCTTACTATAGAAAAACAGCATTCACAAACTATACTTCATATAATTTCAAATATATATATATACATATATATACACACACACATTCACATACAACCTATATATAAAAGATATATATCCTCTTCCCCCCGCCACATCCCCCAAATCCCCAATCTTATTACCTGTTTTTGAGCAGTACATTGAAGGTCGTCTTATCCAGTCCCAGATAATTTGGCAGCAAGTTTGACCAATTCCAGTTCCATTTTGTGATCGCTGACTGTTGATAAATGAGAAGACGCTATTGTTAGTTATTAATCAGAGTTAATATGATCAGTAAATTAAAGCTCCAGCTGTGATAGACTAACTAAGAAGGAGGGGGGTCCAGAACAAGGACTTAGACAGATAACATCAATCATGTCCACAGAATAAGGTTTTTATTCCAATAAGACAGCAATTAATTTATAAATCCATTTGGGGATGTAGTCATTATTTATAAAAATATAAATCAATTTCTTGAGTCGTTATTCTTCCAAGAGCTAATGAAATTTGCCCAACAAGTTTCTCTGAAAGGGTGACTTTTTGTAGAGCAAAGCAAAATAATTGGCAACTTTTTCATGTATCAATTTATAGTTTTATGGGGTTTTTTTTTTTAGCAGCCAGAAGTTTGATTAAAAAAACAAAGATGGAAGTACTATGGCTCGAAATTACAAGACACAGCTTAATTAGAGTATGATATTAATGTTTTTGGTTAAGAATCTGCTTTAAAGGGGAAATTATAAGGACCTGTAAATGTAAATAACATAAGTAATTCTTTTTTTCTCATTTAATAGATAATTTCACAACAGAGTAAGGAGAAAAATTACTGTGAAAGATAATCTCATAATTCAGAACTGAATACAACATACCATTTATTTAAATGAAGTGAGGATAATTTAACAGCTACAATGATTATTTATGGTTGGAGGAATCGAATGTACAACACAGGAAGGCAGCCAATAAACTCAAACGTATACAATATATTTGGTTTTAAAGTATTATAGATGCTTATACCCCTTAACACTAAATAGTTTTGATAATAAGCATCCAGGCCAGTGTTTAAAATCCAACCAGAACTATGCCCTGTCACCTGCTGATTAATGGAACACTACAATCTTGTCATAAAGCAGGAGAATTCTGCCCCAGGTTGTCAGCATTTGAAGGTCTTATTCTACTACAGTATTGATGAATGTAGACTAGGGTTGTAACAGGCATGGTAAAAATATTATCTGCATCCCGAATTGGGCCATTGTTTTAATTCTTATTTTCGTCAGAGCTCTAGGTCAAGCAATCCTTCTCTTCTGCCTTGTTAGTTCAAATAGTCTGTCAGGAGGCTACTGGGAAAAGGCACCAAAAAAAAGAACAAAGCAAAAGCAACTTTAGGTTTCAAGTCCTTTGGCATAAAGATGATTTTTTTAATGTGACTATGAAACATGCAGCTGAAACAATGGCATTATCTGACATTAAAAAATGTGCGGTGTTTATCACATTGACTTTATTCCAAACATCCTGACTTTAAGATCGTTAACAAATTCATTTTAAATTCAGGAATGTGTTTAGGGTTATAAGACAGCAAATTTACCTCATGCCACTTAAAATAGGAGCTCAAAGCTCCATTTACAATCAATTTTAAACTATTTTATAGTTTACCTGATAAATTAGATAAATCCATAAAGATTGCAAGGTGTTTTGCGAGTGTGGGGGATGGGGGAAGCCAGGGAGGGGAAGATTGTAAGAAACACGGGTTTCTCGAGGCTGCCGGAGACACAGCCGAACAGATGCTCCCTCTGCCCCCAGTGAACTGACAGGGGCAAAAGTCAAAGTTTACAGACCAAACATATGAATCCGTTTGACAAATAGAAAGAAGGTAAAATAACTTTTCCCAAGTCAATTTGCGCAAACAAGAACAAGGCCTTTTGCTTCCTAGCCAAAAACGCTTATGAGTAAATATTCAAACACAAAGCACTTTTTTTCTAACTTGTGTAAAAAAAAACCCCACAAATTTTAATTAAATTTACTATTTAATTTCCACATACCTGATCAAGCATGTTTTCGCTAAACACCTTGTACACATGGAAAGGGTTAAAGGCAGAGGGCTGATCTTCCACACTCCTCAAGGTCATCTTTAAAGGTCGGATGCGTAATGGCTTTTCCTCTGAACCATTCATAGAAAACAGCTGTTCTTTTAAATACTCCTTCAAGGGAAAAAAATTACAAGTCGTGATGGTAGGAAGCATATATTCTCTTTAAGAATAAACTGGTCAATATCCAAACCTACCCTTTCAGCACATTTGCTAGATTACACAGTATTATTTGCCTCAGGACAGAATACATTTTCAGAAGAAACATAGAAGTACATACCAGTCAGGATTACAATAAACCCATCAAGAACAGGTTCACTTAATATATAGGATAGATTAGAAAACCATTTAACAAATTCTCACATAATGAATGTACGCTTGATATATCAGAATCTTTTTAATAGGCATTGTCTTGTCATTGCTTCACACGTTAACATGTCTGGTTACCAAAACTTAACTCGGGTGCATGACTATTCACAGTACAAGACTGTTCATCCATTCATTAAGTGTAGTTGCTACCTACTCCATGCTCAGCAGAGTACTAAGTACTCTGATGTTCCCTGTAAGCAGTCTCCCTCTATGTAGAATTAATTATAATGCAAGCTCCTAAACTCTAGTTTCACACTGTGGACTGAAAAATATCAAGGTTCAACAGAAGCTCAAAGTATGTAATTTTAATTTTACCCCCAAATGCCAGTGACAACCTGGGGAGGGAAAAAAAAAAAAGTCAATCTACTGCATTATACCTCATTTTCCATCCATAAATAAAAAGGTGAATAACCATAATCTACTTCATAAGACTCCATCTAGAAAATGATAAATTTAAATGACTAAAAGTTTCCCACAAACTATCAAATACTTAATAAGTCATTTAATAAATAATATAACAGAAACGTCCACCTGATTTTTAGTGTGTCACAATATCATGTTTTCTTCAAGGTTAGGGTTAGGACTTAGGTTCAGAAAGTTAGAGCTGAAAATGACTTCAGAGGTCATCTTGAAAACCCTTACTACTCAAAGTCCGGTGTGTGCATTAGCCAAATGAGCCTCACCTAGGAGCGTGTTAGAAAAGCAGAATCTCAGGCCCAACCAAATGAGAATCTGCCTGTTCACAAGCTTTCCCAGGAGATGAGTGGGCACATGAAAGTTTGAGAAACTCTAGCCCACACTACATTCAGTGGTTGGCTCTGAAAGGTCAGAAGACACACTTGAGGTCACACACGGGAGCTTGGTAGCTTCAGTAAGAAGCCAGACCTCCGGTCTCAGGTCACTGTGTTTTCCCTGTGCCTCTGTAACTTCATGAATAGAGAACGCCTGCTGTACTCACTGTAGAAGGCAAATTTCAGATCCTAAACCCCTCCATCTCGCAATAAAAAACACTGCTTGACATTTCTTAAACCTGCTCATTGTGGACCATATCTTTTTTAGAATGATTAATTCTGTAGCATCTGACAGACACACAGACACACACGGACTCTTATTTTTGTTTTTTTTCATCTTTCAAACTTTTTATGATCAAACACATTAATATTTATACAGTGACACAGATGAACATTCACATTAGGTGGGATGTGGAAAAACCGTACATAGCTTTAGGGCCCCCAGTTCAAGGTCACCACAAAAGAAGTTCAAGTCAGTTTGGTTTGCTTCCAAATGAGTTCCACAACAAGCTTGCAGTTTTCAGAGTTGTCTGGATTTCAGACTGTATAGTAGGGATTGTGTGGCTGTGAACTATTAAAGAGCTCTAGGTTAGGGCTTCTCTAACTTATTTCACTTAGCACAGTGCCCTTATGGTCCCTCATGTTGAAAGTGGCGATATTTTCTTTTTGGCTAAATAACATTCCAGGGTGTGCGTGTGTGTGTGTGTGTGTGTCGCATTTTATTTATCTGTTCATCTGTCGATGAACACATAGGTTGTTTGCATGTCTTGGCTAGTACACATAATCAGAAGGAAACAAAGTCACACTCTCCAAAAGATATCTGTACCCCCAAGTTCATTGCTTCATTATGTGTAGTAGCCAAGACATGCGGACTCTTATTAAATATTATTAGATAACAAGCCATCAGAAAAGAATTATATTAGATTTAGATTTCTGAACAGAAACAATTTTTCTCCATCATGATTTCTGAAAGTAAAATTTTAAAAAGGAATAAATTATTCCCCTTTCTTTGAAAAACTGCTTTGTTTTGGCTAATAACAATCGTTCTCACTGTTTCCCCTTACGTGGCTATGTTTTGGCTTTTTTTGTTTCCACAATTCAGAAAAGAGAAAGTGCTCTGTTCTGTTGTAAGCTGTCAACACAATGGTGTTTTCTCCCTCGTGGATTTCTCTGACCTCTGTGCTATATTGACACTTGTCACTGCCCCTTCTCAAAAGCCTCAGATTTTCTGTGGCATCACTTTAACCAGAAGTACTGCTAATGTGGTCTCTTTCTTTAGAAGAAATACATTTTTCTTTGAACATCCTTTCTTGAACATATTCCCTGTGCAGTTACATCAGAGCTTATTCCTCTACCCATCGCTTCTCTGTTGCTCTCCACTGAAGAGATCCACTGGCCTCATGAGCTCAACTACCGACCTAGTTGAAAGCCACCAAATCTACAGTCACAACCTCTTGTATCTGTGCTTCTGGCCAGCATCTTCAACCACCATTTGGACTTTTATGCTCGGACACCTTACCTTTATCTCAAACATTTAAAAACTCATCTTCTCTCAAAACCTCCCTCTCAATAGCACACCAATGCTTCCACTCACCCAGGCCTGTACGTGTAAATGCTCTGTATTTATGTTTTCGAACACTATTTAGCAGCACACCTGAAAGTGCTAAAGACATGACGCCACTCATCAAATGAACAAACGTCACGGTGCAATTTACCTACAGCATAACGATGCCTCACAGTATAAAAGCAGCCATAAGTATTATGCTAGTCACTCAGTCACCCTTGTGTTATTTGTGTTTACTGCCTGCTTTGTCTGAGTAGTCAAGGCAGAGGCCTCGCTACTTTCGTTGATTCAATCCTCACCTTACATTATGCCTCTAACCTTGCAGCCCTGCATTTCACGCAGCACAATAAACCACCAAGTACATAGCTTGCTTCCCATCTGATAGATGTTGCCATAACAGTAAGTATATTCAGTTGCAGAGAAAGAAAAATCGTAACTTTGAATCAGAATGTGGTGATACTCCCGCAAAGAGTCTTATGTACATCAGCTCTCATAGCACACCTGTTCAGAAGCGCTTCCTCAGAGTTTCACGAGTTCTACAAGAAAACAGCCTTTGGATTTCCTGAATACAACAGGTGGCCGACGGCCAGTAAATATCCAACTTAATTTTTGTTGATTTTGCTTACTGGTGATTTCCTGATCTTTCTTGTGTTATGGAACTTTGAAAGAAAGGACTCCTCTATCAGTTTGGCAATCTATACCAGCCATTGTTGTGCTCAGAATTATTGTAACTCAACTTTACTAAGGCTCTGAGGGTACTCTGACTGCAACATCTGTTCCTCTGTAACCACCACAGTTACTTTGGCCAATCTGGGTGGCCAGGTTGACATGCCCATGAAGACCCTGACTCCATAATGGAGGTCTTTCAGTTTGCCAAGGCCACGACTTCCTGCCTGCCGGAGATGGAAACCTCAAACAAGCTGTGAGAGATCATTAGCAAGCATGAACAGGTTGTGTTACTTTGTAACAATTGCTACTGAGCTCCAGTCCCTTAAGAACAGGACCTTGTCTCCTAGCTACAAAGGCCTCCATCCTTCTCAGGTGATCATTGAAGTTGACTGGTTGATTACCTCTCTGCAAGCCAGAAAACAAGATTTACTTGAAGTAACTTTCAGATAGATAATAGTGGGGAGAACATTTATGTAACTGAGTCGTAAAATCCTGTGGTAGAGTTAATTCACTCCTTGGAAAGGTACGGTTTTTAAGGCCTACCTCATGGAGATAAAACACTATATCTTAACATTATTCATATTATACAATTTTTATTATGTCAAAAAATACATTCATGTGTTTGCAAATATAAACATAATTCTAATTCACACTAGATGTCACATTCGAATCCAGATATGTATGATCAAATTAAAAACCTAAGTTAGCAAACTTGTATTGTTTCAAGTAAATAACTGAGATACCTACTCTCTACATTTTTGCTAAAATAGCCAGATACATGCAAGGTCAGACGCTTAACCCAGCAGAGAGGTGAATAAGCATGACATTGATTCTAATCAGTGTCCCTACATTAATGCATTTTCTTGGGTTAATCTTGTTGCTCCCGAATATGGTTCGATATTCTTCTGAAGTTTCTCATTATGTAAGGAATATTCAACTTCACCAACACGAGTATGACGTCTACAGGAGAAGAGCTATATCTCTCTTCAGAAAATTCATTTCACAAATACCAGATTTTAACATCAGCTTAATGGTCACAAATACACAATTCCCATACTACACCTCTCGTCTCTACAATTTCGAACTGAGTTTATGAACCGTGTTATTGTTTAAACCGTATAAATAAAACCGACATTGTCTCGGTGAAGCTTCTGCTGTACAAATGCAGAACAGCCGGGGCTGAATAGATTCTATTAATAATGCAATATTGAGTTTGGTATTGACTTTAAGAAGTATTATCACCTCCTTTACTAACCCTTAGCTGCCAGCAGACGCTGCCTCAGGCCAGTACACACCTAATTGCTCGGTAAAAAGGCCGTTTCCCTACCTCATTGAGCCGCATGATGTGATAAATTTGCCTCAGGTACTCGCTGCCACCTGGTTTGTGGCAGATATCCAGGACCATCATGTTTATTTTCTGCTCAGTCAGTTCAAGAGCAATATCTCCTTCTTCTAAGGCTGTGCTTTTCTCTATTGTCATAAATGCACTAAATACAAAGAAAGCATATAAGTATCAGTGGTGAAGAATTGTAAAGATGGAAAATAATCAAAGAGATTGAGTGTGGAGAGTCGATGTAAATCTCGGATTCAAAGCACCTATAAAGACTTTGCTCAAATAGGTAAGCCTTCCCAAAAGGCTGCAGCTCACATAAACAGCGCCTTAGAACTGAGCACCTGAAAGCATTTTTAAAAATTGAATCGTTTCTTTTAAAACATTTCTTTATTGCATTTATACTCCTATCTATAAAACATTTCCCCATTACCACAATTGTTGAAATTGCTATAATCATGGGATGAAAACAAAACATTTCTTTTTAAGAGCATGTAAGAAATAATCTGTATTTTCTCTTTGAGGATAAAGAGTATCTTTGATGCCAGAAATAGCTTTGGTATTCTGTCTTTTGCAGATTCCTCTTTACACCTGTCTCAGAACACACTAAAGACTAATTCAAGTGTCAAAAGGGGGAGCCTATTATGTTAAATATAGGCTGGGTGCTTCCTGCAGGAGTGCTGACCACTGGGTATTTTAAATTGGCCTTTTGACACTTGTTGCCTTCTAAAAATACATGCCCCCCTCCTGTTCTTCTAGGTGACAGATACTTAGCAAAAGTCACTACCCTGCTTACCCTTCCCAGAAAACGGTCTATTATAACCACACCAGGAATGTGCAAGTTATATGTGGGAAAGGTTTCTTTTATAAGAACTCATGTGCTTATTATTGATTTTAAACATTATTTACATAGTAATAATGGATGACATAATTTTTAAAAAATTCTCAAGCTGTACCAGTGTAAAATTAATCACGATATTCAACTTACATCACATATATTCCATACTAATTTTCTTTTTACAAGTGCTATTAGGATCACGTTAGTCTTTGCAGTCTAAGTATTCTTAAGAAAACGCAGGGGTTTCCACTGTTTCCCAGACTAAATGAAATTTACTGTGGTGTAATCAGCTATATACTGCAGTTCATTACTGAGATTTTGCCATGATTATAAAATTCATTCTGCTAAGAGTCAGTGCCGCTGACCTGAAGACTGAACCAAATGATACCCAGCTGCTGGACATTAACTGTTATATTGCTTCCACATGTAGCTTCAAAGCATCCTTCTCTAAAAAAAACAAAAATGAACTTTATGATCATATAAGCCTTGCTAAAAAATAAAGCAAATCCTACTCTTAAAGATATTTATTAGCTAGAGTAAATCTTTAAACAAACAAAAAAGACCTTTTTGCAATAAAAAAAAAGTTTGTAAATATCTTTTTGAAGCTGCATGCAGGCTGCAAGCAAAATTTCTTGTCAGGTTTTGTAGAGGCTGACACGGAAAAAGTTGAGGCCCTCTGACAAAAGAGTGTCTCAGTGTCAGCCCCTGAATTGTATCCTTTCCTGTCCATCACTGTGCAGGTGAAGCAAATGATTGGATTCAGTCAATGCTATGATTAATGAGTTCCTCTCTGGATTTGGGACTGCCTATCAATCATGTCATTAGGGAGAATGTGCCCTGAAAGAGGCAGACCTTAGCCAAGGAATAACTGCATTAATCTTAATCTGTATATGCACCCAGCCAGCCAAGTCAGGGTCACCATGATGAAAAACAATAATCTTCAACTCGACAAATTACTTTGCAAAGACAGACGTTTCTTTACTTTTTGGCCTGTGAGTTCTCCAGAATCTAAGTTGACTGTTTACAGCTTGAGTGTTACTACAAAGTGAAGGTTATTTTAATGAATAGTAATGTTTTCAGGCAGCATGCAAGACAAGCAATGCTTACAGCTGCCACATTTCCACTGCAGTTATTTTCACAGTTTCCATAAAATCAAAATTAAATCTGGGTGCAAGTGAAAGAAATCTAGCTAAATGATATTGTGTAGTTACGAGATAATCTTCATGAGGAATTAAGATTTCATTTATTTTAACAGAAGAACTATTTTAGTTTAAGGGCTTACATTCTCATACTTGAAAAAAAAATTATGGTAAAGCCAAGGCAACCCTCCACCTGTATACAGACATCATGGTTTAAAATACATTTTCCTCATGGTATAGATCTATGAACTAAATGATCATCAATTTGTGAGAAATGCGTAGAGATGGAAGTTCATGTGTATATCAGATAATCAACTCGAAATCAAACTTGAGATGAAACATTCCTATAGCACCCAAATCCACAAGAGATTACCTAAAGTGAGTTAATACGTCAAATTTAACTCTTTGTCAAATAAATGAAATAACTTCAAATCTGGATTTTTGTACATTGATATTATTTGAGAAATTGAGAAAGACATAGATAGCACTGCTAATTACAAGTTACATAATATGTATTCAGAATCTTTGAGGGCTATAAAACATTTTTAAAAATCAATAATTCTTTATTTTGGATGCATGTTACAACAGATAGCTAATCAGCCAAATATTAGCTAGACAATTTCCTACTAAAGGAGATAACCAGATGTGTTAGTGCTGTTTATAAGAAACTTAGACGAAAATTAACTTTTAAGGAAAAAGTTTTCTTATGGATTCCTGTGTGTAGCCCCAGGTATATTACAGACATTACTTTAAACTGATCTTATTGATAGAGGGGGTCCTAATTCAGCAGTATCATAAATTTAACTTTATAATCAGATACACTATTTTTACTCTGCTTTTTTCTCTCCCTTTTACACCCACTGCCATGGATAGTGACGTGGCCTTAATCTTTTAGTCTTTGAATTAAAGCCTGTAAATTGGTATCAAATGCAAATGTAAAGATTAAGGTCACTGTCAATGTTACTAAACATTTTCCTGACTGCTATTGTTATTCCTACACACAGGATGCTCACAAGTAAATTTCTAGAAGTCGTATGACAAGAACAGGAAAATCATGATTACTTACATTTCTTACATTACTTACATGACTACTTATATTAATTTGGATTAATATAAAGTCTTACAGATTAATACAAACCAGTAAAGAGTATTTGTTATCACACTACTAACCAGTGAGTGCAACATATTTTAATGGTTTATAAATAACAAATGCTCCCTAGTTCTAAGCTCGATGTTAAGAACTTTACAAATGTTATTTAATTTTTCAAAACAACTCTACCAGCTTAGTATCATCACTAAAAATGAGGTTTTGAGAGATTCTATAACTCGCACAAGATGGCCCACTTACAAGGGATTTGTATTTGTCCATCTGATTCCAGAGCCTGTGCTCTTTATCACTACCATGTACTAAAAGTAACAACTTTTAGTTGTTTCAGGCAGAAAGTTATAATAGTATCTTCTAGCAATATGAATATATTTTCAAAGAATGGGGGACCGTGTGTGTGAGAGTGTAGAAAAAGGAGGGGCTGGCTTACTGAACTGTAGACCACATGAACCATAACTCCCTTATCAATATCATGCAATTCTATACTGAAGACTACTTTTAAGATAGGAGGACTCTATGTACATATTTAAATTCATCAGGGACCCTTAAAAATCTTCGCAATACCACAAATCACTTAGCTCTTGGTGACAAACCTATGAGAAGTCTGACATTTTCATACAGAAACAGCTGGGTGTGTTTATAGCTTGAGTGTGATATGCCCCAGTTGCCTTCTGGGATTCTTACATTACCAGATGAAAAATGTGTACCTTTTTGACAATCAGGTACACAGAAAGCAATAAAGAGCCTTTTATATCCATTAATTCCTTCTTAATTTAATCTCCATGGCCAATCCATTTACGAAACGCTCCAGGCTATCCACAAGATACCTGTTTGCACACTGAAAAGGAGTGAAACCAAATTCTCCTGGGTTTAACTACCACCCTTTTAATCAGAAACCTTAAGATGGTGACTAAACAAGTATAATGTTCCAGTGTATCAATGGGGTTCAAATTCTAATAAGACAAGGAACATTAACAATCCAGTTTTTAATGGAATATTTATCTTTTTCTGTATTCATCAAAGTTCCCATGAAGGTAGGAAAATGACCATTGCTGCCTATCCGACAATATTTGGTTGTGGTGGTTGTTTATCGGTGATTTTGTTTTTGTGAATGTATTTGATGAAATTCAGTGAAAGAAAAACATCGTTTTACCATTCGGTGCTCAGTTTCCTTGCTTTCAACAATTGGCATTCAATCCAGTTGGGTTTTTGCTGCTCAATGCTCCGTATGACCTTTTGGGTCATTTGATTAGGGCTACTTGTCTGCTCTCCCATGATGCTTTCCAAACACACACAGATTAAACCGAGTTTCTCTTTACTCCATCTGTCAAGGGAGGCACCTGTTAAAAGTTCCACAGTGTTTCCATCCTCAAATATCCGACATATAATTACAATCAAGTTCCAGACAAGCAGGCCATCTTTCTTTAATTCAACAAAGTTTTTTGACATTTTCCTCTCAGACAGAAAAAAGAAGTATTTAACTGGGGGAGGCAAACATGCAATCACCGTAGGTAACTTGCTGATTACAATAGATACTGCCTGAGCAGCAAGCCTTGTGACGCCTGGGGAAGAAAAGAAAGAAAAGGTATGATTAATATCAGCATTTGTGTTCCATCACTGTGTTGCTTTGAGTGTTGTGTGGAGATGTCTAATTTTTGCAGAGAAAATTGTTGAGAAGAGCAAGTTCCTGACATATTCCGACAGGACTCTACTGGGGTCCTCTGTAGTACTGCCAAAAATTCCCCAAATCCCAAACTTAATTTTTCCTCCCACAAATGAAGATTAGAAAATTCAGAATTATTACTTATATTTTAATCTACTAAGACCTCAGGTTTAAAGGGCCCAATGTCCTCCTAATTAGTAAATGCAAAGGTACTCCTGCTGGACCTCTCTGTGGCCTTTGGCACTTCCTTAAGCCTTTCTCCTCTTCCCCTGGAATCCATGACAGAATCATTCCAGCTCCTGTTGGGACTGGCTCCTCTTCTTTTAGTTCTTAGCCCAAATGTCACCTCCTCTGAGAGCCTCCCCACACCATCCCATGTAAAGCAGTCCCTTCATGCCCTTCTCAGGCCAGCCCCCAGTCCCTCCCTATTATTAGACCCCATTTTATTGCCTTTATTATAGCACTTAGCATCAGTTAATAATAATCTCCTTTATTTCTTCATTATCTGTCTCCATCCACTAGAATATAAGCTCCAGGAAGGCATTCCTGTAGCCCAAGCACTTAGGACCTCATCTATAACAGTTGTTCAGTAAGTATTTGTTGAATAAATGAGTCAACAAACTGGTTCATGTTTACCTCTGTTATTCTGCTTCTTTGTGTCCCACGCTAGTTCCACTTCTACTAACACCTCTTAAATGTATTTGCTAAGTCTTTGGCCTGTTGACTGAAGATTCTACTCTCCCTTACTTGGTGTTATTTCTCTGAAGGGTTTACTGATCCTCCCTCTCTAGATCAGGGTTTCTCAACTTTGGCACTATTGACGTTTGGGGCTGGAGAATTCTTTATTGTAAGGAGCCGACCTGTGCATTGTAGGATGTTTTAGTGGCATCTCTGTCCTACACTCACTAGATGCCAGGGGCATCCTCATCCATTGTGACAAACAAAAATGTCTCTAAAGCATTGCCAAATGTCCCCATCTTCCTAGTTGAGAACCACTCTTCTAGATGATTCTAGAATCTTCAGTCTTGGCCTTTCTCCAGGGTAACAGTCCTACGACTTCAGCTCCCCGATGGGCATTCCACTTCTCTGTCCTAGTCATCATTAACTCAAACCATAGCTAAAACCAAATTCATTGTTTTCCTCCCAGACTGCCTTGGCCCTCCTGACCCTCCCTCCCATCCTCTCTTCCTTCCTTCTTTTCTTCTGTCCTTCTTTCCTTTTCAATCTTGTAAACATTCCTGTTGATCCTTCATACCACACCGGGGACTGCACTGATAAATCTTCCTACTCCCTCATCTGACACCCAATTTTGCCTCACTGTGACCATGGCTACTACCTATTCAAGCCCTCCCTCACAAGTGGTATCTGGACTATTGTAGGACTCTCATCTCCCTGCTCCAGACCATGCCCAGCTGTAAAGCCAGATTACCTAATTTCTCTGTTACAGTTCTTTTAGCTGTTTTCCACTGTTACGAGATCAGTCTGCAGAGCATTGCTGACAAAACACTCCACAGTCCAGTCTCAGCCAGTTTCTATGAACCTTTATTTTATCCTCTTTGCTTTTAGCCTTCTGAATATCTCATTATTCTCACATAGGATGCCCTCCCTCTTCATGGGTCACTCATAATCTTCAATTCTTGGTTCAAAGTCCTTACCTCCTATGAATTTATTTGAACATATTACCCATATGACTATGTTGGTAATTAGGTCCATAACGTGCCATGTTGTACTATCTTTTGTATTATCATCTATTACTGTTTATGTTATATGCTTTTATTTTATTTTATTTTTTTAACAGCTTTATTGGAGTATAATTGCTTTACAATGGTATGTTAGTTTCTGCTTTGTAACAAAGTGAATCAGCTATACATATACATATATCCCCATATCTCCTCCCTCTTGCCTCACCCTCCCACCCTCCCTATCCCACCCCTCTAGGTGGACACAAAGCACCGAGCTGATCTCCCTGTGCTATGCGGCTGCTTCCCACTAGCTATCTATTTTACATTTGGTAGTATACATAAGCCCATGCCACTCTCTCACTTCGTCCCAGCTTACCCTTCCCCCTCCCCGTGTCCTCATATTCATGAGTTGTCTTTACAACTAGACTAAAAGCTCCTCAAGAGCATGGAAGAAAATCTCCTCACTCCTTGAGTATCCCACAAAGCCCGGCACAAGTGTTTTAATCCACTATGTACATAATTGAATTTGAACATTGGAACGGAGTGAGAAGTCTAAAGAGGATAGCTTTAAGTTCTTCAGAAAAACATTTTTTACTGTTTTTACTGAACAAAAATAATTTAACACTGTGAAAGATTTTTCAAGATATTTGTGACATTTAAAGAGGTCACTCTGCTCTAAAAAAGTACAAAGCTCTTGGAAAACATAGGTCTAGTCTAGTGACTCCTCAGAAATTCATGACAACTTAAGAATCATTTTCAAAATTAACTGGATCAGTCTTTATACGTTTGTAAAAATTGGGTCCAAAATATATTTGAATGATCTCATAAGACTTTTGTATTAAATAAAATAATAAATATGAAAGCACCTAGTTCAATACTTGGTAAAAAATAGTTTCTCAGTAAATGTTTTCTTTTTATTCAAATAAATATGTTTAGATGAGGCTTAAAATATAGATAAAGCAAATTAAGAAACCACTCTTCTCAGTGTTCTTAAAGTATCTTAAATGTTTTATTGTTTTTATGTGTTTGTGTCTCATATTCCCTAATCTGCTGTCAGGTATTTGACTTAAAAGATTATACCTTATATTCTGTTTATCCTAAAGAGGGCTTAACTGCACATAGTGAGTAAACATTTAACAATAATATAAGCAGATACCAGGTGAAGATTAGCAATTCTCTTCACAACTGTACTTCTACTGATATTTATAAAATCTGAGAATTGCAGGTACTCAAATCCCTAACTACTTTATTAAAGCTTAAGGCAAATTCCAATCAGAACCTTTAGGCTGATGACAAATCCATTCTACTAATCACAGGGTCTCTGAATCTATGGTGATGTTAGCAACACACCAGGGAAGGATCTTTTAAAAATGCCACACACTCATTTTTCTGTCTTTATTTAAATAAGTTGACTTCTAATTCACATATATATATATAATATATTGTAAGAGCCATCCCAATTTCAGAGCTGATAAAGTGTGAAAAAATGTATGTCTCAGAATGAATGCAATGTGAGAAGTATATTTATATATTTATCATTTCTTCTTTCCTATGCATGGACTACTGATTGTAATAATATATTTGGGGGATTATAAAACATGCAGAAAGGAAATGTACAATGAAATAGGTAAAGACAAATAATGTATTAAGATTAACTTTAAAAATGTTTTTTATTAGTGGTATAAAATGTCAATAATACATTATTGAGTGAGGATAATGTGATTTAATAGGCTTTATTATTTAAAAAATCTGGGCTTTAACAGTTCATGATACATTGATTCAAATGTCAGGTCATAAATTTAGTTTGTTTCAATACTTGGTTTTAATGGATGTCATAGGTGAAAAAGCCGTGACATGGGCTATATACGTAGACCCACATGGAACTTGTGAAATCATGGCACTCGTTTTTCAATCTCAACCACCAAATAGGCAAAGGTTGTTGTTGAAATTTGAATAATAAATATTATCATTATGTTAATCAGTTGTTCTTGCAAATAAACTGAAATATATTTCATTTTCGTATTTTTAAGAAGTGTTCAAAAATAACCAAAACTCTTATTTGGAATATTTGAACCATGTTAAAAAATTCTAAGTTCTTAAGTGTGCAGCTATGACATTTTTATGGGTGATACTGGTTTTTATAAAACAAATATTTCTGGTTTTTATAAAATAAAATATCTCAAGGACTTCTGATAACACTCTGCGTATTTCTGCCATCAGTTTCTTTCTCAACAATCCACATGTGAATGGTGCCTTGAATACATTTTCCTCGTGTTGTTACCTCTGTTTCCTCTCCAGAATCCATTGTTAAAACAATTACTCCAGAGTTTCCCCATAAAGTATTCTTTTTATTTAAAAAGTTATTTACTGGTAAGAAAATATATTTTCTGGTATATCTTTCCTTTAATTGCTGTCGAAGAAACAAAACAACTAGCTGTGTATTTGCTCTTAGGGAGCGAAATCTTTGTGTATTTGCTTTGGGAGCAAATACCTAAGCTGAGCTATATCAGAAACATCTGAACTTCCATTCAGTTCTCTGGTAAATCTCTTACACTGTATCATTTATTGTACTATTTATTTCTTCAAATCTTCAGTGTTTTCTATGTATTTGCTGACAAAAAATAAAGAAATACATTTTAGTTTGTCACCATAGTGTTTTCCATGTTCTGTTATTTTCACTGTGTCAGGAAGGACAATTTTTTCTTTAGGGTAGTGACTATTTGTCTTTTATTAAGTTAGAATCCTCAAAAAAAAAAAAGGCCTCTAAACACTTCATTACTTAGATGAATTGTGCAAAGTACTGAATTAAATGTCAATTGACTTAAAACATTGCTGAAAATGATTACTGAGGTTTATCTTCATGTTTTGGATGCTTAGTTTTGAAATCTTTGGCTAATCAAGATGACTTCAAACTATCTCTAGCTAGATATCTCTAACTATCTCAAGGCACAATACTCATTTAGGAGGGATTCGTGTTTAACAACAATGTATGGGAAGCCATGTTTCAAATGGTTTTCCCACACATTTCCCATTTTTATTTTTTTATTTTATTTTATTTTGTTTTTGGCCAAATCTGATCAGACTATCAATGTTCTACCTTATAATATGGCTGAGAAACAGCTCATGTTAGAAATATTCCTAAGTGTGAGCTTTTTTACTTTGTCATTGTTTGCTCTCCCTTGGAGTCCCAGTAATAGTTTTAAACCTCAGTTGATTTGTTGATTTACAGGAATATGTTAAAGCCACTTGTGTGTTTTGTGAGGATTAATTTTGTTAAAACTAAATTCTGAAATACAAAGGACAACCTTAATTGATTACTGAACACTGAAAGCTAATGAAGGAGTAAGGTTACCCTGTTCATGCCCTCTCCAACAATATTGTCCCCAACACACGACTGGCTCACTCACAGACCAAGGGAGAGTTCCAGTGACACCCCATATGAAATTTCAGTAGTTTTGCTTTCTTTCTTCTCACACACCAGAGAATTGTCTTGTACATCCCCTGAGGTGTTTGCACCCATTTGTAAACATTTATACTAGTCTTCAAGCACCAAGAGGGGACATCTTATTTACAGTTTATCCCTGGCCCAACCCCAGTACCTGGTATGTAGTAGTTACTGACTTAGTAGGTATCTATTGAATGAATAAGTGACTTAGTGTCTGGCATGTACATATTATCTATCTTATACACTGTAGTGAAAATAAAGGTTGAGCACTGTCAGTTTAAAAGAGGATAGGAATGAAGAACAATGGTATTCTCCTATTGTCACATCCACCTGGAATGCACAAAATGCTTTATAAGGTCACTTTCCTCCACCATTTTCTTTTATATATTTATGTGATCTGGCACTCCTTCATGGCTGTCTAAGTGTTCTACTTCTACTCTTAGTGATAATTTTATGAAAAAATATTATTTAGTACGGAAAACCACAAGAACTGGTATCTACAAAGTAAGCATTTTTTGGAACCAGAGGCTCTTTGAAACGTTATGGAAGAGTTCCAAAATGCTTGTAGGAAAAAAAAAATAATTGTTCATGAATAGACCAACTTGAAAGCCGCAAGCAAAACAGTGCTACTCATATGACATGATACATAAACTATAGATCATGCTTCCTGTATTGCTCAAAATCTATGAAATATCTCAAAGCTAGAAAGGAGAGGTGGCAACAACTCAGGTGAGGAAGAACTTAAGTAATGAAAATCTGACATTTTCCAATTTCAATTAAATGGCTTTACTAGATTCAAAGGCAGTTTAATAGGGCTTGGACAGAATTAAAGCATTACTATGAAAGGTCACTGATGGATAATTGATTTGAGTCTGTATATAAGGTTGCTGGATAAGAGCCACATTATTTAGGATCTCCATGGAGAAGAATGAAAGAAAGGCTAGTTTCCTCAATTGACTTTAGCAGGTTCAGCTGGAATATTTTACTGTTGAAAGTCTCCTTACAGTTAGTGAAAAAAAATCATCTTTAAAGATGAAAATAAAAGGGAAAAGTTTTATTTTAAAAATCCTAAAGAAGATCCATGAATACAAACAGATAAGATACATTCAAAGGAATCTTGTGAAATTCTTGACAAGTATAAACATCTAGGTAGGCAGAAACCATTTAAGAAGAAAGGACTTGATTAATAAAATAAATGAATAATACAGGTAACTGATAATCTTTAAATACACTTGATAGATGCATTGCCCTGAAGAGGAACAATGCACTGAATCCAGAACCATAGATATTGGCGGAAAAATACCCTGTCAGAAAAATATGTGCAGCTACTAAATGGGGTGCTATTTTTGACCTAAAAGCTACATATGTAGGTGTATTAACAGGAGGAAAGAAAGTAATAATTGGTAGTTGTAGAGGAAAGACTTCAAAAAAAGAATAATTAAACTGAATATCAGAGCAATCTTCCTGAGAGGATGAATTTTAGATTACTCAACAGATTTAAGGGAAATTAGTCAAACTCATGTGACTAATCTGTGAATACTAACTTGAACACAAAATATCACAAAAAATTTTGAACTGGTAGTTAGTCCATGTCCATCAACAGGTGAATGGATAAAGAAGAAGTGGTCCATGTACACAATGGAATATTAGCCATGGAAAACAATGAAACACTGCTCTTTGAGGCACCGCAGATGAGCCTGGAGATAATCACAAAACATGAGGTAATTCGGAAAGCAAAAGACCTATATCCTATGATATCACTTATCAACCATTTGAGTCATTTTCATTTCGAGGTTTTTTTTTTTTTTTTTGATCATATGGCTCACAGTAACAAAAATTAGGAATCCTAAATATACATGGTGGAAAGAAGACTAATATAATTTACAAATTTTATAATTTTTAGAATTTTACTTGTTCTCATAACCTAGAAAATGTGCTTCTTCAGGGATGTGTTCTTAAAGAAAAACAAATGTACCTTTGCTTGATTCTTTCCTTTTGGTTTCTTTTGGAATATAATTCCATTCTTTTGGAATGCTCTCACGCAGACATTCAAGAACACTGTGCTTGTTTAGGTTTGTCTCACAGTTTCTCCAAGAGCTCAGCACAGATATTATCTGCTGCACAATGTCCTTGACGGCGTCAGTCAGTGCCAGTCTCAGGCATCGGACGACCTCTACCTCAGACTCCATGCACGTTGAGACTTTAAAATCAGACAGCATATTACAGTTAGCAGAATCTGGAAATATTCTGTGCCCTGTTCAGTTGGGAATTCAGCTTCTCAATAATCTAGTTTAAAGCTATAGGAAAAGAAAGCTGCTTTTAGCCTAGAAATCATGTAATTGATAAACGGTCCATAGACATTTGAAAAAAAAAAGTTACTGCTTGGTAATAAAGGGAATGGTAGTTAAAATAACAGTGAATAATAGCATTTGCTGGTACTTTGGGGACTCTACTGGTGGATATATAAATTGTATGACCTTCTTAGATGACAACTTGACAATAATAGTAAAAGCTTTAACACTTTACTTACCTTTTAACACATTTATTCCTTCTCTGGAACTTTATCCTAAGAAATTAATTATGATTATATAAATAATATAAAGAAAAATTGGGAAATAATCCAAATGTCCAATAACTGGGGATTTGTTTAGTTAGCTTAGGTATATCCATCTTCACAGTAAAGCCATTTATTGATTAGTTAAAAAAAAAAAAAGCAGGTTAACAATGAGATACCACCTCACACCAGTCAGAATGGCCATCATCAAAAAATCTAGAAACAATAAATGCTGGAGAGGGTGTGGAGAAAAGGGACCCCTCCTGCACTGTTGGTGGGAATGTAAATTGATACAGCCACTATGGAGAACAGTATGGAGGTTCCTTAAAAAACTAAAAATAGAACTACCACACAACCCAGCAATCCTACTACTGGGCATATACTGTGAGAAAACCATAATTCAAAAATACACATATACCCCAATGTTCATTGCAGCACTACTTACAATAGCTAGGATATGGAAGCAACCTAAATGTCCACTGACAAATGCATGGATAAAGAAGATGTAGCACATATATACAATGGAATATTACTCAGCCATAAAAAGGAACAAAATTGAGTTATTTGTAATGAGCTGGATAGACCTAGAGTCTGTCATACAGAGTGAACTAAGTCAGAAAGAGAAAATCAAATACCATATGCTAACACACATATATGGAATCTAAAAAAAACGTACCAATGAACCTAGTGGCAGGGCAGGAATAAAGATGCACACGTAGAGAATGGACTTGAGGACACAGGAGGGGGAAGGGGAAGCTGGGACGAAGTAAGAGAGTAGCACTGACATATATACACTACCAAATGTAAAATGGATGGCTAGTGGGAAGCTGTCGCATAGCACAGGGAGATCAGCTTGATGCTTTGTGACAACCTAGAGGGGTGGGATAGGGAGGGTGGGAGGGCAGCTCAAGAGGGAGGGGATATGGCGATATATATATATTTATAGCTGATTCACTTTGTTGTACAGCAGAAACTAACACAACATTGTAATGCAATTATACTCCAATAAAGATATTAAAAAACAAAAAAAGTGGGATGAGTCTAAAGTAAAAATATTAAAATAAAAAGCTCACCCTTAAAAAAAAAGAGCAGGTTAGAAAAGAGTATGAGATACTATTTTTATTAAAAAATACATATCTACATACATTTATAAAAGAATTAAAAGATGTACTCTAAAAGGTTAACGGTGATTATCAATGACTAATGAGATTTCAGGTGATTGTCCTCTTCCTTTCCTTCTTCTTCTTTTACTTTTTCTCCCTCCCTCCCTCCTTTCTTTCTCCTTTTCTTCCTTCCCTTCTTTCCAATAATTATTACCTGCAATGATTATGTATTACTTTTGTGATAAATGCAATAAAAATTTTTGTTTGTTTTTTAAAATGACTGGGAAGTCCAGGGACCATCACTTGAATCAATAGAGAAGAGCAACTATATGATTTTTTTTGCCCTCAAATTTCAAGGTGATAGTTCTCAAATGACAACCCATTGTTTAAACCACCATGGTGCTGAAACTAAGAGCTGGTTCTTTGAAAAGATAAGCAAAATTGACAAACCTTTAGCCCGACTCATCAAGAAAAAAAGAGAGAGGGTCCAAATCAATAAAATCAGAAACGAAAAAGAAGTTATGTCTGACACCACAGAAATACAAAAGATCGTCAGAGACTACAACTCTACGCCAATAAAATGGGCAACCTAGAAGAAATGGACAAATTACTAGATATGTACAATATCCCAAGACTGAACCAGGAAGAAATAGAAAATATGAACAGACCAATTACCAGTAATGATATTGAATCAGTAATTTTAAAAAACTCCCAACAAACAAAAGTCCAGGAACAGATGGCTTCACAGGTGAATTCTACCAAACATCTATCCTTCTCAAACTATTCCAAAAAATTGTAGAGGAGGGAAAACTTCCAAACTCATTCTACAAGGCCTGCATCACCGTGATACCAAAACTAGACAAAGATATCACAAAAAAAGAAAATTACAGGCCAATATCACCGATGGACATAGATGCAAAAACCCTGAACAAAATGTTAGCAAACTGAATCCAACAATACATTAAAAGGATCATATACCATATCAAGTGGGATTTATCCCAGGGATGCAAGGATTTTTCAATATCTGCAAATCAATGTGATATACCACATTAATAAATCAAAGAATAAAAACCATATGATCATCTTAAAAGATGCAGAAAAAGCTTTTGATAAAATTCAACATCCATTTATGATAAAAACTCTCCAGAAAGCAGGCATAGAGGGAACATACCTCAACATAATAAAAACCGTATATGACAAACCTACAGGTAACATCATACTCAACAATGAAAAGCTGAAAGCACTTTCTCTAAGATCAGGAACAAGACAAGGATGCCCAAAGAGGTACAAACTACTATGTATAAGATAAATAAGGTACAAGGATATATTGTACAACACAGGGAATATAGCCAATATTTTATAATAACCATAAATGGAATATAACCTTAAAAAACTGTGAATCACTATGTTGTACACCTGAACCTTGTATAATATTGTACATCAACTATACCTCAATTAAAAAAAAAAACAACACCATGGTGAAGAGGATCTTGGTGATATCAAATGTTGAGAGTTTTATTTTTTAGCATGACATAATCATCAGTTAGGTAAACTTGTTGCTCTTTATGTGAATGGTGGACGGTGTAGCTGTCTCTTTTTAATGATGTTTCAAGACTTTAATTCATTGAAGGACATAAAGAAGCCTTCTTCCTGTATCAGTAATTAACATTCATTTGGGTTGAACTTTTTGGAGTCATGGATTAAATGCATCTCAGATATCTAAAAATTCTAGAAAGCCAGGAATTCCTCTATTTCCTTTTGTTAAAAGGGTATGTTTATTCCTTTTAAAATAAAATCAAGGAATTGAAAATGATAAAATAATAGACTTATCTCAAAGAATTATTTTAAAATTACATGAATTAATTTGTGTAAGGTAACTACCATATAGTAGGCACTATGTAAGTATTTGCTATTATTATTACCTAACATAAGAGTTTTCTGGAAAAATTACAATTGTACAGTGTTGCGGTGCCCAGTGTGCTCTTGATGCAGGATTCTGAAACATCTTGAGCACTAGATACTACTATAGGGAAGATTAATCAATATCCACAGATGCCGATGGTAGAGGTAAGAAAGAAGAAATGGAGAACAGAGAACAGAGAAAAGAAAGTGGCAGGGTATTCTGGTTTCTGGCTCTGCATACAATGAGCTTGGATGTTTCTACTTTATTCTAACAGCAAGTAAAAAACTGAACAGATAAAAAGAAATCAACAACTCTTCCTGGATCTGTAAAAGAGGTGAGGACACAAGGCAAACCACAGCCCCCCAGACTGGAGAGGCAGACAGGCAAATACAGCCAGGCACAGCTTACTGGAGTAGAGACTCACACGCAGAAACTATCCTGGGAACCAGAACCAATGTAGGAAAATCTCAGCTGTAACTGATCAATTGCTGGAGGCTCAGTGTAGACAAGTCTGAGAGTTAAATCTCTAGGGAGACCCTCTCATGGGGGAGCTGTTACACTCTTGTGAGTTTTACCTCCAGGAACTTGACTAGGTTTCCACAGTAGATATCAGAGAAAAATCCTCTAGTGCTTCCAGCAAGAGGAGGGAAAAAGAAACATTTGGAAATATGCCAGCACACCCTGTTTTTCTTAAGGCCTGCCCTTAGGAGAAACTACTAAAACAGAGCCTAACCCACTAGGCATATTCTCAGAGCCTAACTGTCCTAGGACAGGAGAAATACTCAGCTCCAGCCCACTCTAACCATACTCTCAGACCTAAGGAAGGGGTAAGAAAAAAATTGAAATGCTTGTTAAGTACACCACAGAGGCATAGGCTCACTAAAAGACTGAGATCTAAACATAGAACTATAGAATGCTTCCCCTCCTTTACACCTCTCCACCACTTAGTAAAGGCCTATTATTTACAGCAGTTCTTTTTACTCAGAACATCATGTCCAGCTTTCAAGAAAAAAATTACAAGACAAACTAAAAGTCAAAAAATACAATTTGAAAAGACAGAGCAAGCATCAGAAACAGACATGGCAAAGATATTAGAATTATCAGACTGGGAGTTTAAAACAGCTGTGATTAATATGTAAAGGGCTCTAATGAATAAAGTAGATAGCATGCAAGAACAAATGGGCAATGTAAGTAGAGAGATGGATACTGAGAAAGAAACAGAAAGAAACACTAGCAATCAAAAACACTGTAACAAATGAAGAATGCCTTTTCTGGGCTTATTAGTAAAAGGGGCATGGCTGAGGAAAGAATCTCTGAGCTTGAGGATGTCTCAGTAGAAACTTTTAAAACTGAAAAGCAAAGAGAACAAAGACTGAAAAAAAACAAACCCCACAACCAGAAGAGAATATACAAGGAGTATGGGACAACTATAAAGGTGTAACATACTTGTAAAGGGAATACAAGGAGAAGACAGAAAGGAACAGAAGAAATATTGAAACAATAATAACTGAGCATTTTCCCTAAATTAATGTCAAACACCGAACTACAGATCTAGGAAGTTCAGAGAACACCAAGCAGAATAAATGCTAAAAAACAAACAAAAGAACAAACAAAAAATGAACAACAACAACCAAAAAAATCTATACCTAGGCATATTTTCAAATTACAGAAAATCAAAGATAAAGTCCTGAAAGAAGCCAGAACATAGAAACACCTTACCTATAGAGGACGAAAGATAAGAATTACATTTAACTTCTTAGAAACCATACAAGCAAGAAGACAGTAGAGTGAAATATTTAAAGTGTTGAGAGAAAAAAAAAAAATCAACCTAGCATTCTGCACTCTGCAAGACTATCCTTCAAAAGTGAAAGAGGAATAATGACTTACTCAAGACAAACAAAAACTGAAGAAATTTGTTGCTGGTCAATCTGACTTGTAAGAAATGTTAAAAGAAATTCTTTAGGTAGAAGGAAAACAATATAGGTCAGAAACTGAAATCTACATAAAGTAAGGAAGAACATTGAAGAGGAATAAGCGAAGGTAAAATAAAACCTTTTATTTTTCTTATTCATAATTAATCTAACAGAAAACAGTTTGTTCAAAATAATAATACCGGCAATGTGTTTAATTATGTGTGCTTATGTATATAGCATTCTTATATATGCTTATGTATAGTGAAATGAATGACAGAAATGATACATGGATGGGAGGGAGAAATTAGGATTATTTTGTTAGTATAATGTACTCACACAATCTGTGAAATGGTATAGTGTTATTTGAAAGTGGACTTAGTTGCAAACTCTGTCTCTCTATATATACTGCAAACTCTAGGGCAACCATTAAAAAAGTTAAAAAAGAAGTATAACTGATATGCTAAAAAAAAGTGAGAAAATAGAATCATATAAAATGTTCAGTTAAAACCAACAAAGGCAGAACAAAATAGTGAAAGATAAAAACAAGAACAAAGAACAAGGGCAACAAATAGAAAACAGTAACAAATATGGTAGATATTAATCCAACTATATGAATAATCACTTTGAACAACAATGGTCTAAAAGCACCAATTAAAAGACAGAGATTGATCAGTGGGGACCAAAAACCAAGACCCAACTATACGTTGTCTATAAGAAGTCAACTTTAGATATGAAGACACATATAGATTAAAAGCAAATAGATGGAGAAAAATATACCATGCTAACACTAACCAAAAGAAAGCAAGAATAGTTACATTAATTTCAGGCAAAGCAGACTTCAAAATAAGGAAAGTTATTAGAGATAAGGGAGGGCATTACATAAAGATAAAGGTATCAGTTCTCCAAGAAGTCATACCAATCCTTAATGTGTATGCACCTGACAACAGAGTGTCAAACTATGTGAGGCAAAAACTGATAGAATTGCAAGGAAAACTAGATGAATCTGCTATCATTGTTGGAGACTTTAGCACCCTCTATCAGAAATGGACAGATCCAGGAAGTAGAAAATCACTATGGACATAACTGAACTCAATACCACCATCAATCAGTTGGGTATAATTGACATCTATGGACTACATCCAACAACAGCAGAATACACAGTCTTCTCAAGCTCGCATAGAACATTCACTAACAGACCACATTCTGGGCCATAAAACATACCTTAACAAATTTTTAAAAAATATAGAGCATACCATGTTTGCTCTCAGACCACAATGGAATTACACTAGAAATCAATAACAAAAAGGTAACTGGAAAATTCTGAAACAGGTGGATATTGAACAACATACTTTTAGATAATACATGGGTAAAAGTAGAAATCTCAAGAGAAACTGTAAAATACTTTGAACCAAATGAAGATAAAAACACAACTTAAAATTTGTCAGATGTAGCGAAAATGGTTAGAGGGAAATTTAGAGCACAGAATGCATATACTAGAAAAGAAGAAAGATCTAAAATCAAGAGTCAAAGTTTTCACCTTAGGAAACTAGAAAAAGAAGAGCAAATTAAACCCAAGCTAAGCAGAAGAAAAGAAATAATAAGAATTAGAGCAGAAATCATGAACCTGAAAATAGGAAATCAATAGAGAAAATCAAAACTAAAAGCTGGTTCTTTGAAAAGATCAATACAATCAATAAGCCTCTAGTCAGGCTAACTAAGAAAAAAAGAGAGCACGTGCAAACTATTAATATCAGAAATAAAAGAAGGAACATCACTACAGATCCCATGGACATTAAAAGGATAGTAAAGGAATACTATGAACTACCCTACGCTCCCAAAATTTGATAATCTAAATGAAATGAACCAATTCCCTGAAAGACACAATCTGCCAAAATTCACACAAAAAAAGAAATATACAATCTGAATAGGCCTATATCCATAAAAGAAATTCAATCAATAATAAATAATCTTCCAAAACAGAAAGCACCAGGCCCAGATGGGTTCACTGGTGAAATTCTACCAAACATTTAAAAAAAGAAATTATACCAATTCTTTTCAATCTCTGTCAGAACATAGAAACAGAGGGACTACTTCCTAACTCATTTTGAAGCCAGCATTACCTGAATACCAACGAGACAAAGACATTACCAAAAAAGAAAGCTACAGATCAATATATCTCATGAACATAGACACAAAAATCCTAAACAAAATATTAGCAAATTGAACTTAACGATGCATAAAAAGAATTATACACCATGACCAAATGGGATTTATCCAAGATATGCAAGGCCGTTTCAACATTAGAAAATCTGTAAGTACACAACTGTTAGTGAAAACAAAATCTGTAAAGGACAAAAACAAAATCTAGACACTTAACAATGTAACATTCATAACATTTGGCATTTTTTCCATAACATAAAAAAACAAAAAGGAAAAGAAAAAAGCTGTGATCCATAATCAGGAGAAAAATCACCCAATAGAAATACACTCAAAAATGATAGAAATGATGGAATGAGCAAACAAAGGTTTAAATTAAAACAGACTTCATACATATGTGCAAGGATTTTAAAATGAGGAGAGATATACAAAATATAAAAAGGAACTAAATGGAATTGCTAGAAATTAAAAATATCTGGAATAAAAAAATTCACTGGATAGTCTTAATAGCAGTTATACACTGCAGAAGAAAAGATCCTTGAATTTGAAGGTACAATATAAAGTGTCCAAACCAAACCACAGAGAGAAAGAAGGCAAAAAAATAAAACCAAACAAGAACAAGAACAAAATCAAAGAATACAGCTTCAGTGATATGTGGGATAATACCAAGAGGTCTAATAATAAGAATCCCAGAAAAAAGTGGTGGTAGGGGGAACAAAAGATAAAACATCCCAAGAGAGAATGGCTGAAAAATTTACAGATATCATAAAAACTAAACATCATCAGATATAAAAGCTCAACAAACCCCAAGCAGAATAAATACAAAGGAAACCAAAACAAAGCACATCATAATAAAATTGCTGCAAAGTAGTGATAAAGAGAAAAATCTTAAAATGAAAAACAAAAAGAAGACACATTATAGAAAAGGAAACATACACTTTAAAACCTATACTGATTTATCATCAGAAACAATGCAAGCCACAAAATAGAATAATGTCTTCAAAGTGCTGAGTGAAAAAGGAAAACGAAAGACAACAAAAAAAATCTCTGAACCCAAAAGTCTATGTCTGATGAAAAATATTTCAGATATGAAGACAAAGCCCTTTTTTCATGCAAATAAAATATATAAAATAAAATAAATTGATGGCAGAAAATTTGTAGTACATGAAATGTTAAAGGAAGTATTGATACTTCAGGTAGAAAGAAAATGATATCCATCAGAAACCTAGATCTATACAAGTAAAAGAAGAGTACCAGAAATGGTAGATAGATGGACAAATATGAAAGACTTTCTTCTCATTTTTAGCTTCTTTAAACTGTAACTGACTAAAACAAAAAAAACCCAATAGATTGTGGGGTTTATAACATTAGTAGAAATTACACGACAACACTAGCATAAAGAACAGGAGAGAGTAAATAGAAATATACTTGTGTAAGGTTCTTAGATTAGATGTAAAAGTGGTATAATAGTAAAAAGTAAACTGTGATGAGTTAAAGATACTCATCACAAGATGTAAACCTTGGAACAACTACTAAAATAAATAGAATTATATCTAATAAGCCATTAGCAAAGATAAAATGTAATATTGAAAAATACTCAGTTAATCCAAAGAAGACCAAAATAAAGGTGGGACAAGCAGAAAGCAAATAACAATATAGTCACTACAATATAGTAGTTCCAAGTGTTAGAATAGAGGATCCACAATTAGATATGCATTTAATCAATTGTTCATTTGATTTCTGACAAAAACACTGAAGTAATTCAACTGGGAAAGAACAGTGATTTCTAAAAAGGATGCTGGGAAAAATTGCATGTTTGTATGAAAAAGTATGAATTTCAACACTTACACCACACAAAAAAGCAACAACTTGAAATTAATCATAGAATTAAATACTAAAAACTAGAACTATAAAATTCCCAGAAGAAAACATAGGAGAAATCTTGGCACTCTTTAGATAAGCAAATAGTTCTTAGGACACAAAAAAGCACTACTATAAAGAAAACTGATAAGTTGGACTCATCAAAATTGCAAGCTTCTCCCTATCAAAAGACCTTGTTAAGGGAATGAAAAAGTAAGCAACAGACTGGGGAGAAAAATTTTTTAATACATTATCTTGACAAATAACTTGTATCAAGAATATATAAAGGACTCTTTACAACTCAGTAAGACAAATAATCCAATTAATAAATGAAGAAAAGTTTTGAACAGATATTTTACAAAAGAATTTTTTTCAAATGACTGTTAAGAACATGAAGAGGTGTTTGATGTCATTAATCACCAAGGAATTGTAAATTAAAGTCACAGTGAGATAATAGCACATACTCCTTAGAATGAATAAAAGCAAAAAGACAATTCCAAGTGTTGGTGAGGTATAGAGCAACCCAAACTCTCTTACATTACTGGTGGGAATGTAAAAAGACAGGATTACTTTGAAAAACAGTTTAGTAGTTTCTTATAAAGTTTAACTCACCGTATGTGTTAAAGACATTTATTTCTTTTAAAAGAAAAAGGGAGTTAAGGAATAGTGTGACTGAAGTACAGTCAAAGTAACTTACGCTTTGATATTTTCATTTGCCCAACTAAAAATTGCTGACCTACTTTGAGAGTACAGGCCTGAAATGATTGTTACCAAATCTATTACTTATAGTGTATTGGCCTTTGAAATGCCCACATGAGGTCCCCAACTTAATTGTTTTCTGTATTTCTATCTTTTGTAATCTTTTTTTTAATGGATATTTCTACTCTTGTTTTCCCCCCTAGCTTATGTTCATTCTAAGGAGTTATGTGTTGGATTTCTAATTATTAAATCAAATTATGTGTTTCATTACGGAATTCAAATGTTCATAAAGCAAATGTTTCAAAAAGTTTAGACTAATAGAAAAAAATAAAGAGAAATAACATGGCCTGTGATCAGAAATTCTGTTTTTTTTTGTTCTGAATCTGCAATTTAATCAGTGGATAATCTTAGGCAAGTCTCTTAACATCTCTGACCCTGGTTTACTTAGCAATAAGATGAGGATACTGCCTACTTCATCCTCACCTTTATACCCTAAAATCATAAGACTGTGATATATTATGGATAAACTATACAGAAACCATAGACAGTGTTTCAGGAGGAAGAAAATACACCAGTTTTTAAATAATGTACTCCAGTCAATCTGGGTAATTATATTTACTGACGCATAGATCTATTAGCAGTAAAATGCAAATGTTGTGGGATTATGATGTGTCTCAGTTGTATTTCCTTTAAACCTGTCATATTTTCAAGTCAAACAGAAACCACCGTAAAGGGCTTAATTTTGTTATGAATTAGTATATTTTATTATCTTAATAGCATTTTAAAGATACCTGTGATTGGTAACAGAAGAAAAGGAAAACTTTTGCAAAGACTTAAATAGGAGAGAAAACACAAAGGCACTGTCCCTCACGACCACTGCAAGGTCTTAGGTTCCAGAGAATATTTAATGTTGGTGGAGAAACAACTTGTACAAAGGCCAGGGATGTTTCACCAGTTTGAAGTTCTGCCCCTTTGAGCCCCTCGACAAAATTTGGGCTCTATGAATATGTGTACTACTTGTTCCTGTTCCTGTTCAGACTTGTCTGACCATGGGGAGGCGGGTTTGCTCAATGTGTAGACGGGAGAGAAGATTAATTAGAAGCAAGTAGCAGTTTTGCTTTCTCAGGCCACCACCTGAAACCCATTGATCTCTTCTAAGTCATTTTCAGTACAGTTTTGTGCTGAGTGACAGATGGTTCAAGAACTTAAGAACTGAAAGATAAATAATGGTTGAAGCATGTGGTTCACCAATTCTTTATAATCTTGTGAGAGAATTCGGCTCTTACCCTGACCAGAAACAACTAAAACCAGCAGGGGGTGGAGGGGGCTTTCAAGGTTGTTTTTCTTTCAGTTCAATAAAGTCTACATCAGAAATAATGCAGTCTTTTAAACTTAGAAGACTGACCATTTTGGGGGTTAAAAGGAAACAGTGAGAGAATACATGAAAACTAGAAAATAAGACTTTAAAAGGAGATAATTATTACAGAGTCTTTAAGTGACAGATTCAGGGTTTTGAAATCATTACATAAAGTTATCTGTTGCTACTTTGCAGGGATAATGACCAAGAGAAGATGTAACATAATGACTTAAAAATAGTTTAAAAGGTATTCAAGTCATGTCTGGAGGATAGTTAAAAAGTACAGGAAGAAGGAAACCATGATATGAGCCAGTTAGATTTTTTATATGGATTCTAGTAAATATTTTAAGGAAATGTCGGTCAGTTCCAAAACAGTGTATAAGAAAACATATAGGTTGAAAGCCAAATGTAAATGATTTAAATAGTTAATGGGGGCTTCCCCGGTGGCGCAGTGGTTAAGAATCTGCCTGCCAATGCAGGGCACACGGGTTCGAGCCCTGGTCTGGGAAGATCCCACATGCCGCGGAGCAACTAAGCCCGTGAGCCACAACTACTGAGCCTGCGCGTCTGGAGCCTGTGCTCTGCAACGGGAGAGGCCGCGACAGTGAGAGGCCCGCGCACCGCGATGAAGAGTGGCCCCCGCTCGCAGCAACTGGAGAAAGCCCTTGCACAGAAACGAAGACCCAACACAGCCAAAAATAAAATATAAAATAAATAAATTAATTAAAGAAACGTTAAAAAAAAAAAAACTAAATATTAAAAAAAAAAAAAAGTTAATTGACTAACAGGATAACCACTAAGTCCTCATCCTTCATTTTCCCAAGACATTAAGTATAGAGGTTTAAAGGCAGAATATTAAGGATAAAACAATGTGAGAATGTTTACACCTGGTCCTGAAGGTGGGGTAACCCATGAACACTTCCAATTCGGATATGCAACCCGTTCTGTCTTTAATATCCACTCCAGCTGTGGGCAAAAGAACAATACGGCTGGGGAAAACACATACTGTCCCCAGAACAATGATAGGACATATTGCCTTGTAGAGAGAGATGCACTATAATCATAATAATAAATGCCTTTTACATTTGAAGAAAATTGGCCAGCAGTTTTGTCCATCAGTTTGTTTAATAAAAGCACCCAAGAATCACAAAGTATTTTTCACATCTTACTAATTTCTTATATGCTCAATAGCAAAACATAATCTGTGGTAAATATTAAATTTTTATGAGAGAACACTACCTAATAATAAAAAAAAATCTGCATTATATAATTTTCCCCACTCAACTTTCCCCTCACCCTTGTCCCAAGTATATTAAATTTTGACAGGAAGTAATGGTTAATGATTCCCAGAAGACTTTATACTGAAAAAATGTAAGACAATCCTTTACAAATAACAGATTCAGCAAAACTGACATCAATAAAAATTTTAAAACATCTTTAAAGATATATTTAAGTATCTATAAAACACTTCTTTTTCAAATAGAAAATTTCTCATACCTGGAATGTTATATAAAAAGTCCCATAAATGTTCTTCTTCCATGTAGCTCACAAAAACATTTCCAAATGTTTGTGGAGAAAAATTGCAGTGGTACAATACTTTAAAGATAGCTTCTATCAAGCTGGATCCTTGGTTCAGATTACTTTCTGTATCAGAACCTTGTTCTTGAAAGGTGCGCTCTTAAAAGGAATAAAAATGGTTTAGTAAGGTAGGTATCAATGAATATGATTACATTCTCATCACTTACTCTAGCATAGTATTGTAAAAATGTATTTGATTAATATTTACATAATAAGAGAAACGCCACAGTCTTGCAGATCAATGGTCCATCAAACTCAATATAATTTCTGAGATAATCCTGGATATTTGTGGGGGAAAAAGTTGTGAGAAGGGGCTTCCCTGGTGGCGCAGTGGTTAGGAATCTGCCTGCCAATGCAGGGGACACCGGTTCGAGCCCTGGTCTGGGAAGATCCAACATGACGCGGGGCGACTAAGCCCGTGAACCACAACTACTGAGCCTGCGCCCCTGGAGCCTGTGCTCCGCAACGGGAGAGGCCGCGACGGTGAGAGGCCCGCGCACCGCGATGAAGAGTGGCCCCCGCTCGCCACAACTGGAGAAAGCCCTTGCACAGAAACGAAGACCCAACACAGCCAAAAATAAATATAAATAAATAAATAAATTTATTTTAAAAAAAACAAACAGAAAAAACTGGACAGTCCTGGCTACTGTCACTTTAAAAAAAAAAAAGTTGTGAGAAGGACCACATGACATCACTTCAAAGGGCAGTGCTAGTTTCCCTTTATGTCAGAATTCTTTTTCCTCTTAAAGATACTTTTTTGATTTCTTTTCTCATTTAAAAGTAACACGCATTCATTCTAGAAACTGTAAAAAATTCAGACTAAGAAACTAAGAAAACTAAAATTGTACCAAATCCTACCAACCAGTGATAGCTACTATATTTGGTGCAGTATTTCATTCATATTATATACAAATATATACAAATAAGTATATGTATGTATAACTTGAACACCAAATAGAATTATTCTATATGCGCTCTTGTTATTGAAAATCTACTTAAAACTAGATGAATCTTTGTATCTCTCTTTGGGATTTGTGTTCTGAACATTATTATACCCTTTATTCAGAACATAAATTTCACAGGAAATTCACATTTATAGTGTTCTCAGTATTATGCTATCAATTCTACGAATAAATGTATGTGTTTCTCAAACCCATAGATCCTGCCATTTCAGAATGAAGAGGTTTATCAGCTGGTTTCTCAATAAAACTAAATAGGAATTCTCACAAAGATAGAGCCATTTTAATCGCTCTTTTCCATCCTCCTCTGGCTCCATTATGACTTCTTCAAAGATCAGTTCCTATACTGTTTCATCTACAGGTAGGACTGAAAAGGTGAAATAATTTCTATTTTGTCTAGATAATTAGCATGATATGTCCAGTATCATAACATGTACAAATATTTATTGAATTAAAGATAATGACTCTCATAAAGTTTCTTATATTTTAAATATATTGAAAAAATATAACCTAGATCATTTTGGAATGAGTACATTTCCTTTTCTTGCTCATTTGGAAGCTCATCGCTTCTATGGTTCTTCTTGATAATTTTATTTCTGTGATTTGATTTTCATGATCTAGAGAGCCTTCCTCAGGATTTTTGCTGGAACTATTGGTACAGTGATGTTCTCTTTGTACTGGGGTTGCTAAGCTGGTAGAAAGTAGGCTGGAAGCTACTGATGTCCATTCTGGGGAGAACTCCATTGAGAAGGAAGTCGATAAAGTAAGTAGAACCAAGAGATGGAGAGAACAGTCCTGATGGGACGACACTGTGTGAGAACCTGGATCCAGTAATGCCTGTATACTTATGTTAGCTGAGCTGATAAATTTCCCTTTTTGGTTAAACCAGGTTAATTTGGGTTTCTGTCACTTGCAATCTAAAGGGTCCTAAGTTTTCATCAAGCACAAAAGGTTAAATGACAAAGAGTCCTAGTCCAGGCATTCATAATTTCATCTTTTTTATCCAAATAGTCTCCTCAGTCCTCTCTGCGTTTCCCTCCCTCTAATTCAGCTTACATTCAACTATCAGTTATCCTTCATGTCATCGCCCCATGTTTAAACCTTCCCCTGCTCCTACACTTTGTTAGAAATTCCTGAACCTGAAAATCAAGGGTTTCCACAATCTTTTCCCAAATTATGTTTCAATCCCCAGTCATCTGCTCCTCCCAAACCGGTGTACTTGCTTTCCTTGCACGTGTTCCCACCCATCGCCTTTTGTTTGTCTCAACCACTTCACTAGTCTAGAATGTTCTGCTCCAATAAAATTCCCAAGATTTAATCAGTCAATTACTATGTCAGCAGCCATATTAGATGCTAAGGCCTACACCTTCCAGGGATTCACTGCCTCTGTGTGTGTGTGTGTGTTTGTGGGGGGGTGGGAATGATAGACATGTAAACAATCATTACAGCAATGTAAAGATAAGTAGGGTTACAGTACATCCTGGTTTGCCTCAGGCAGTCCTGGTTTATGTCTGTTGTTCTGGTGTAATTAGTAGCAGCATCCTCTTTCACTCTTAAACTGTGTCCCAGAATTATTCGATCACCTTAAGTCTAAGTGCCTTAAGTATAAGGTACTATGAAAATATAGAGGATGATGTTGTAAATTTTGGGAGAGGAACGCAGAGAAGTCACAGAGAAGATCATGTCTCAGCGAAGTCTTAAAGGAGGAGTAGAAATTTACTGGCACGACAAGGTTGAGGTGGGAAAGGTGCTTTCCAGGAAGACAGAAGAGTTGGTACAATGGTGAGAAGACAGGTTGCTGCTGGTAGGGTGGCACGGCTGAAGTGTGAATGGTATGCGGGAGGGAGAGAGAAAGCTAGACAATCAACACAGCCTGAATAATCTAAGGCCCCATGAATCATGCACTGACAATACAGATGGAGAAAGGGGGATGGATATGAGGAATACTATAATAAAAATAATGAGTTTTGTTAGCATTAACATTGTTGTTATTACCAAATAAATGTGTCAAAATACTTCAGTGTATATTTTTTATTTCTCTCTATTTTCCCTTGCCTCGAAAAAAGTAGTCTGTTTACTTGCCTCAGGGATTTTTGCTATTTGAAAAGCAAAAAATAGACTGAAGTCAGTTGCCCGCCCAGACTTAAAAAAAAAAAAAGCTAAATCCATGGAATAGTTATTAGTTTGAACTAAATGAAATAGCCATTTTTTAAGGCCAAAAAATATTGGTACTATATATTGGTACCAATATTGGTACTATGATACCAAAGTGGAATCATATGTGTCTGGCAGGTGGACAGGGGCAAGGGTCATGAGGGCTCAGAGAGAGGAGACCTCTGGGACTGGAGAGAGACATCTGTGGGTTGCAAGGGCTTTGCTGGAAGGCAGAGCTCAGGGAGGCTTGTCTGGGTGAGGCACTGAGTGGATCCTTGACACAGGTTCTCAGTCTCAAAGGTTACAAGCCACACCTAGCTGCTGTGCTTGGCAGGAGCCTTTGGACAGGGATAAAGGGTATTTCTACAGTAACTAGGGTGACCAGATAACTGATGATTAAAACAGTCTCACAGGGACTTCTGCACGACCCTGGGGTAAGGGTGGGAGCTCTAAGAATAGCTACAGTTAAATGTCCTACCAGCCAGGCAGGAGGCGCTCAGAATCCTCTTAAAGTTGATTTGAAGACAGTAAGCGACTTAGATATTCCTTGTATATCTGAGTTTGTGAATTGAGATTTATACCAACTCCGTAAAAACAAAGTTACTACCCACAAATTACACTATGCAGAACATCACATGAGCTGCATTAAGTGTAATTTCATCTTCCTAACACTCTACAGGATGGGTGCCGGTTATTCCAGTTTTACAGATGAATAAGTGAAATTGAGAAAAATTAAGTAACTTGCCCCAAGATCACAGAGGCAGTAAGAATTTGCCTGTGCTGTTTGCATTAAACTATAATCTCAAATTTCTCAAAGGCTGCTTTGACATTTTATTGTTGATAACCTCTGAATGCAAAGTACTCAGTCTAAACCAGGTATTCGGTATGTGGTAATTTATTGTCTTCATACAAAATACCTCAATTTCATGTAGCTTTCTACAATTTCATATATATGACCTCATTACCTCTCTAGTACTGTTTCCTTAGTGGACTTTTCTATGGATGTGCATCTTGTCTTTAGGTATCTTCCCACAGCATCTGGAACACTGCTACATGCTTAACTAATGTTTGAATACTAAAGAAAGAAGGAAGGGAGGAAGGGAGAAAGAAATAAATCTCTTGGGCTTCCCTGGTGGCGCAGTGGTTGAGAGTCTGCCTGCCAATGCAGGGGACACGGGTTCGAGCCCTGGTCTGGGAAGATCCCACGTGCCGCGGAGCGGCTGGGCCCGTGGGCCACAATTACTGAGCCTGCGCGTCTGGAGCCTGTGCTCCGCAACAAGAGAGGCCACGATAGTGAGAGGCCCGCGCACCGCGATGAAGAGTGGCCCCCGCTTGCTGCAACTGGAGAAAGCCCTCGCACAGAAACGAAGACCCAACACAGCCATAAATAAATAAAAATTAAAAAAAAAAAAAAAAAAAAGAAAGAAATCTCTTGAGTAGTTTTGTTGGGTTTTGGTCCATCTAGTAATTGGTTTTTTTGGAATGACATTTACCTCCTAGTCATAATATTCAAATGTCATTCCCCCCCCCCCCCCCCCCCCCCGCAAGCCTCATCTTCCTCATATCCACTGCTTCCTTTCTTTTCACCTACTCCTTGAAAATTCTCTTCTCTCTTAGCTTCCTTATAGCCATGCTTTCTTGGTTTCAGGGTGCCTTGTGGGCTGTCTTTTCTATAGCTCTCTCTCTTCTATCATCTAAAACTGGCATTGGAAAATGAAGAAACTAAATCTTAAAGAGGTTTACCCTTAATGAATAAAGGAGAAAAAAAGCATTTTATGAATAATCGAGAAAATAGCTACATTCAGTAAAGATTAATAACTGAGCAATTGATTCCAGTTCCTTGAAAACCGATCATCAGTACATGGCATACACAGGCAATTCTGTATGTTGAAAAATTATTTTGTGTTATTTACATATTAGTAAACGTAGATAGGCAAACCTCTCTGAAACAGTTCTGGCTGTACGGACCTGTATCTACTAGGATTCTTCCTCGTGCTTTTTACAAGGCAAGATTTTCCAAAGTGTGTTTCGTGGGATGTTAATGGGTAGCACATATGTCCTGGAAGTGCTGGCTCCAACAATAGTAAACACTTTTGTTTTCTGCAGGATTTTTCACAGCCTTTAATTATTCATGAGCTCTGTGACTCTCTACGAAGGTACTTTAGTATACACATAGTGTTTCTAAGTATTTTTGACCATGAAACCCTTTTATAGTATTGTGTCTAGCAAGATTACTATTCAATAAAACTGAATCTAGGAATCACGTTTGCCAAGAGTCTCTTACATTACCTTTAAGCCCTTTAGGTTTGCAAATCAACGTGAGCAGTTCAAATGGAAAAGGAACAAGGTAGAAGCACAAAGGGCTATTCTGCATAAGAAGATTGTCAATTGGAAAAGAAATTACTAACCAGGTCACCAAAGTTGGATTTAATTTTAATTCAAAAGCATCATTGTGGAGCAAAAGGAATTTTGCTTTAGCAGTAGGCACTGGCAAGACTAACAAAGCACAACCAAAATAGGTCTTTAAAACTTTGACTCTTACCCCACAGATTTATATCAAGTTCTAACTGATTAAGAAACATAATGTGATTATATGGCTGGAAGGCACCTCACAGGGAGGTCAGTAAATATTTGGTCAATAAATGAATAAATCTTTCCTGAGTGAATAAATAAAACGTCTTCCAGCATCTGTGACAATGGTGACCTAGCTTGCTTTTGAATACTTTCAGGGGTGGGATATCCACTACCATTCAAGGCAGCCGTCCCTCTGCTGGACAGCTCAAGTTACCAAACTGTTTTGCATTTAAAAAATATAGAGAGAGCACTTATCTGAAAGGACTACAGAAATCTGGGCAAGTCTCTTCAGTGAATAGAGAAAAGAAGAGCACTTCCTCAGTTATCATTAGGGATGACAATTCAGGGTTTTTGACTGACAGACTGACAGCCAAAATCCATTTCCTTTTAACTTATTCCCAAGCATGTCCACGTGTTGAATTGGACAGCCTATTATTTTTTTCTTTTTTACGTGAAGACTTAACATATTTGAAGATCGCTATCCTGCCTCCTCTAGTTCTTTTCTTCTCCAAGTTAGACATACCCAGTTTATTTAAGCAAGGCATGGCCTGGTTTTTACTTAACATCTTAGCACTTTTCACGCTTCAGTGGGCACTCTGCATTTAAGCAGCCTGTGCCAAAAAAAAGACCACTAAGCATAAGTGCACTATTGGTCCAAATTCTGCAACTGGCAGCCCTAAGGAGTAAGGGGCAAGTTTTGAGCTCCACCTGTGCTCCTGAATAAGCACAAAGTCCACAGAATGTGAAATTGAGCTAAAGTTATTTCAAAGAGAAATTCCTTTCTAAGGCAGACACCAAGCCTATCTCTCCAGCAGGAATGGTCCCTCTAACTTCTTAAGTTAAAGAGAATGGGCTGTTTAACTTCTCTCCTATGGTCTCTGAAAAAAGCACCATGCTAGGTCTAGGTGCAGGTCCTCATGGCAAATGACCACCTTGCAGAGAAGTGATAAAGCCACTGTGGGCGCTTGGGTGCTGCACAATATTCTAGAACAAGTGTTGGCAACTATAGCCCAGGAGACATGTCCAGCCTGATGCCTGTTTCAGTAAGGTCCACAGCTAAGAATGGTTTTTACATTTTCAAATCGCTGAAAAACATCAAAAGTAGAATATGATTTGTGACACACAAAAATTATGTGAAATTCAAATTTCAGTGTCCATAAATAAAGTTCCATTGGAATACTGGTGATGGGGTTCAGGAATGCTACCCCAAAATATGGCACCTTGGCATACTTAATATTTTAAGCTGAAGGAGCTTGAGAAAAGAGCAGAAGCAGGAAGGTCGCTCTGACCTTCCCCCTGCCCTTCTCCCCTGAAACAGGTCATGAAACCCTCACATCAGAGGTGCCCGCCCTATACCAGGAGGAAAGGTGCATCCTTATCTCTGAAGTCAAAACGATGCTGAGAAGAATCCTAGCAAATAAGCCTTGCTAAGTTTCCCCCAATTTGTTACGCTTAACCTCATACTCCTTGACCTATCATATTTCTCCACAACTGTCCATTCTTCATTAAACCTAGCATAAAGATATTTTCTGTTTCTTTGGATCTTCATTTCCTTATGAAGTCTCTTGTGTCATGTAAAACTTATATTAAATAAATTTGTATGCTTTTATCCTGTTACTCTCTCTTTGTCAGTTTAATTTTCAAACCCAGCCAGTGACCATAAGAAAGCTGAGGAAAACTTTTTCCTCCCCAGCACAGCCATGTCATTTGCTTATGTATGGGCTGTACCTGCTATAATGGTAGAGGTCGGTAGTTGTGATGGAGACTGTGTGGCCTACAAAGCCCTCTATCTATGGTCCATCTGGCCCTCTATAGAAAAAGTTTGCTGACTCCTATTCCAGAATACTGGAAGAAAGCATACATATATTCCAAACATCTAATACTATATAAGGACATCTTCCGTCTATTCCCAAATAACTCACAAGCAAAAATAGGTGTTAGCTCTTCAAGCAGCCTTTCTTTATCACCCAATCCATCAATCTCTTATCAGTCACTCTGTTTTAGAAAAGCACCTCATGGTACTTATTAGCAACTGAACTTATCTAATTTTTATATATATTTTTTACTTTATAAGGTCTGTCCTCCCCATGTTTCCCCAGCAATTAATCCCCCAGAATATGAAGGCAATATGGCGTCATGTTTACCACTATATCTCCAGCTGAGAACAGTGTCTTGTACCTAGTTGATGTCCATTAAATACTAGTTGAATAGAGAATGTGTTTATAAAATCGTGACCCAACATTTTTAGAAATTAATTCAGAAGGATATTATTTCTCATTTCCAGGAATAAATGTCTCCACCAAGTCTCATGTTTTCATTTTAGAATTTATTTAAAAACAATAGATATACTTTCATGAAATAATAGCTCTTCATTCTTCTAACAAGGACCACTTAAACACCAAGTGCGCAATTTGCTCAATTTCTCTGTATCTAAGTTTCCTCATTTGCAAAAGTCCTAATGATCCAAGGGTCATAAATGAAATAATATGTTAAATCACTTTGAGTTGTTGGGGAAAAGATACTACATAAATTCATGATAATAGTATCACTCGTAATATAATGCCAAATCATTTACATGCTAACACTAGAAGCACATTAACTACTGAAGAAGAAACATGTTCCTATAGATATATTAGACATTTTCTAGGTGCCAGGAAGAGATAGAATATAAAAAATTTCAGCCACTGTCAAGCCAAATTAGATCTGATTCTGTGTGGATGAAGCATCATAGCAAAATTTATATTACCAATCTCCCAAGCTATATACAAAGGTTCTCAAGAAGTGCTATAATATATAAAACTTGGGACTATTTATTTGGTCCAGTTCTCGTCTTCATACCCATGAGAGCTGCTAAGGCAACATCTTTTCAGGCCAAAGATGTCAAAGGGGAAACCCACCTCCTGGAGACAAATTTATGCTTGGATGGAGGGGAGAGTTACTGAGAAGCTGAGGGAGAGACCACTGCATGGAGAGCACAGGAGGAGTGATGAGAGAAGAAAAATATATCAAGCATATTTTTCCAGACAGTGTAAAAGAAGAAAAGAATCTAATAGAAATTAAGTAGCTACTAGGTGTCAAAAAATGGTGCTTTATGTTTATTTACTTTTTTTAATTAGGTTTTTTTTTTTTTAATTTATTTATTTGGTTGTGCCCGGTCTTAGTTGTGGCAGGCGGGCTCCTTAGTTGTGGCTCCAGGGCTCCTTAGTTGCGGCAGGCGGGCTCCTTATTTGTGGCATGTGAACTCTTAGTTGCGGCACGCATGTGGGATCTAGTTCAGGGATTGAACACGGGCCCCCTGCATTGGGAGCGTGGAGTCTTATCCACTGCGCCACCAGGGTAGTCCCTATTTGCTTTTATAAACCTCAAAATAAACACATAAGGTCATTATTAGTACCCTAATTTAGAAATGGGGAGACTGAAGTATAGACAGATCACAACGCTAATGAATGAAGTAGAATTTTTTCCTGGAAATTTCATTCATTCACAAATACTTTTTATGCTCCTTCTATGTGCTCAGTACCAATCTCAAGTGTCGAGAACCAAGCCAAGTACTGGGGAACAATGATGAGCTGTCCCTGCCCTTCTGGAGCTTGCAGCGGCTGACACAGGGACTAAATACACAACTATGTCATTTAACCTTTCACTTAAAATTGTGACGAGTGTTACGAAAGGAATTATGGTGGGACGTTATGGAATGATCAAAGATGACTTCCTAGGAAGTAATACTGAAGCTAAAAGATGATTATCAGTTGCCAGAAAAATGAAAAGGAAGACGATTCTAGGCTCAAAAAAATAACATTTCAAAGGTTCTGTAACAGGAAAGAACGTGGAATTTGGGCCAGTTAATTGAAAGGTCACGGGTGTTGGAGCATCTCCCTCTTTTCTCAAGATACTTCTACAGGGACATTGCTATTATAAATATACAAATCTAAGATGCACAACCTGGACCAGAATACGCATGTTAAGCTTGCACGGACCCGATGCTGGACAAGTCAGCCATTGGCAGAGCACAACGGGCATTGCTTTTGTCTTAAGTATTAGGGTCTGTACTCTATAAGTAGTGGGCAACCACTAAAGGTTTTTAGCAGGGGAGTGACATAATCAGTTCTGTATTTGAATAAGACCAAGCTTTCTGACTTATGTGAACGTTCTGATAAAATGGATTATAAATAATCTTAAGTAAATTATGTCTCTGTATTTATCATTATATTAGATTACTGTATGAAATTCCTGATATTTGACCTTTTGACCTACAAAAATTGCAATTCTATTTGGTTTAACCTAATAATTGACTCATAAAATAATGAAAACTTTTATATGCAAAGGAAGATTTTTTCCATTATCATTTTTATAAATTAGCCTATAAAAGAGTTAAATATGAAAAAAATGTATCCTTAACATTTTTCCAAGCGATAAATAAAAATTAAAGCAAAAAAAAAAAAAAAGCATAATACATTGGAAAGACAAAGCACATACCCAAATTTTTTGCCATCTAGAGCAACAGATACCTTGTTCGATGGCCCTGCTCCTCAAAAGGTGGTCCAGGGGCTAGCAGCACCAGGAGCAGCATTACCCAGGAGCTTGTTAGAAATGCAGAATCTCAGGTCCCACCCAAGACCTACTGAACCAGAATCTGCAGTTTTAACCAGTTCCCCAGGTAAAGTTTTTGCACTGTAAAGTCCAGAAGCCTTGCTTTACATAATCATACCCTACAACCACCCTACCCTCATGGAGGCTCAGCACAGACCCTAGATGATAACTGTTTCTGGGACTGTAATAATTCTATGGAGACCACTGATATTCTAGGCTAGTCTGTCATCATTCGCGGATAGGATCCTTGGTTGGAAAGACTAAGGCGAGAACACACAAATATGATTCTACTGGTCTTGCTAAGAACAGGGTACAAATCCAGCAAAGAAAAAAATATTGAACAAGTAAGAATACAGATGTTGTCACTAGTGAAAGCAGCCAAGGACATTGAAGTTAGGTGCACTAAGGGTACCAAGAGGGAGCATATTTTTACTTTTGGTCACTTCCTTCAAGACAGTCATGAAACAGCATAAAATGAAACTCACACATAATGTACAACAAAACACCAAGCTTCTGCCACGATATTCCTCATTACCCAAGAGATCAAGAAAACATTAACCATAAAGTCAGAGAATTTGAATTGATTAATTCATTTTAAATCAACCAAGCCTTTGTAGTGGTGGCAGTAATTTATTTAGAATTCTCTGTAGGTCAGTTTCTTGACTATCTTTTGGCACTTTGTTACAAGGTTGAAAAGTACAGATTGTACTAGCAAAATTATCCATGATAGAGGTTCCTGATAGTTCTCATAAATTGTGAAACCCTGCAATTTTGTAAACTTTCTGTGGCTCTGCCAGGATGCCGTGCAGGTGTAGTGGGTGAAAGCACAGACTCTGCACACCGGCTGTCTGAATCAAATCCTGCTTTGCTGATTATTAGCTGTGTGACTTGGACAAACGACTTGATTTCTCTGTGTCTCACTTTCCTCATCTGTAAAATGGAGATGATAATTGTACCTACCACACAGAGTTTGTTTTGAGGATTCAGTGAGTGAACACATTTAAAGACTTAGAAGCAGTGTCTAGAACATGTTAAATATTACGTGTTTGCTAGTTGGTTGTGGTTGTTATGTTATTACTGAAAATCACCAGAAGCCAAGAAGTTTCACTGAGAATCATTCTTGAGGCAATGGGCAAAGCAAAGAAAGTTAGTTATACTTCATTCAAATGTCACTAGCAGGAAAAGGTCACCTGCTAACAATTGGGAAATTGCCAAATATTTTTTCTTTTGATGCCACAAGTAAGAAACTGGTTAAGGCCATGTGGCCTCAGTGAGGTAACGTCAAAACAATTGCTCTGGGTTTTTAACGTCACTAATCCAAAATAGTGTCTTACAAATTTAAAATCTTCTATAAACATTTGTAGTTGAGAGGTTTTTTTCCTTCAAATTTAGGATGGCCCATCTTAAAAATAAAACCAATGAACATTACCTTCTCATGCCCATTGAACCTTATCCAAGCTTCCTAGAAGCTTGCAGCCTATGATTTTTTTTATTATTAATGAATAAATTAAAATTTTACTATTCATTCATTTATTAAATTTTACTATTTTCTGACCTTCAGTGAAGTTGTATCTCATATTACAAGAAAGTTATTTCCATATATGCTCAGTTGATTCTTTTTAAGATAAATAGAAATTCTGATAAATCATTTTCATAGAGCAAGACCAAAAGCTACAGATATAAAAGAGATAAACCTCCTATATTTTAATCTTTATAATATATGGTTGTCTATCAAGGAAAATTCTCTACCTAACAGAATTTAATAATTGCTTATTGGATGAAGAGGACCTTGTTTTAAAATATGTACAATAAAAATATGTATTTAGGGACTTCCCTGGTTGTCCAGTGGCTAAGACTCCGTGCCTCCAATGCAGGGGGCCTGGGTTCGATCCCTGGTCAAGGAACTAGATCCCGCATGCATGCCACAACTAAAGAGTCCACACGCCGCAACTAAGAGCCCGCATGCTGCAATGAATATCCTACATGCGGCAACGAAGATCCCATGTGCCACAAATAAGACCCGATGCAGCCAAATAAATAAAAATAAAAATATGTATTTCAAATCTCTATTCTTATTCCTGAGCCAATTTAACAAAAGTTAAATTTTATCAATTAGACCAAAAAGACACTATTTATAAAGGAAAACTCTCACATAAAAAGCCCAATAGTTATGATGCTTGGAACACCTAATCAGCATATTTTACTCTAAAATTTTGCTTTCCTAAAAATATGATCAAACTTCTAAATTACCAAATGGTATTCAATGAAAACAAAATCTCTGAAAAAATATTATGTATGTATTTTTAGGTGCATAATAATTTCCATCTTAGTCTAGTTAATAAGATTCCCTGAATATACTGTTTCTAAATTAAAGTGACAAGGTTTCTACTGCAGCTTAATAAGTCAGTCAATCAATCGATTAGCAAATTCTGTCACTTCATCCTTACAGTATTTGAAGTAGCTAATAAAATTCAATACAATACCAAAGCAGTTATGTAACCCTGATCAAACACCTAACAACCTTTGCAAAAACTGATAGATATTTGAGCAGATTGGGTAAATACACTTCCGTATTCCATAAGAACCAGAACTGAAGGAGATACAATATAGTACCTTCAATAACCTGTAAGTCCCTCAAAAACAATATCATGTTATACGTACAAAAGGTAGATGTAATATTTTTGGTAAGTAAATGTGGAATTTTTTGGTAAGAAAACATGGTTAAATATTCATTTAACCACAGTTGCTATTCCTATACTTAGTGGCTACATCAGTATAGTCCAATGTTTGATCGCAATTGTTTTTCCAGGCTGTTCTATATAACTCTATCAAGAGGAAACCATTTCTCTTCTGGGACCATGCCCATGAGTTTCATGAGTTATATTAGAGTAACTCTCCAGCCATGTCAGATACTATCTGTGTTGTGTAGTCACCTTGCCTGAAAGCTCAGATTATAAAGTTTAATGGAAGCTCCATATTTTATATTCTAATGGATCACTGGCCAATCACTGGACTTTTTCTGTAAAAAGCACTGTGTTAGCTTGAGGAGGAATATGAAAATAAAAATCTATGATCAGCACTAATTACCTAGCTGGAAAGAACAGTTAAATGCATGTGCACTGGGGTGTCCTGGTTGATTCAACCTGAGAGTGGACAGATTACAGTTCTTGCAGATACCCCTGGTCCGCTCCAGGATTTAATTTGCAAGAGTATTTGTACAGAAGGGTAGGGGAAAGAAAGCTCCAGCTGGGTTCGGAATCCTGGGTTACCCACCATTTATCAGCTACATGTGTCTCTTGGCAAATAACATTATCTTAAACTCTAATGTTATTTTTAACATGACAAAAATAATTATATTTACTTTATAAGGTTTTAAGAATCACAGTGCCTGACACCTAGTAAGTAAACAATATATGTTGGCTACTTGAGCATTTAGTTTCCCTAGCACCTGTTTTCCCTTTAGGAGAGTGGAGTTATAGAACTGAACTGGTTTCAGTTCAACTCTGTAAGATTTAAGGCCCACAGAGTACTGCTTGGGGGCTAAGAGAATAAAGTCAGATTCAGGGTTTCGAGGAGAGGTAACCTCTGAACTTCTCCTTGGAACACAGTGACACTGGAGGAGTTGTAGTGACCTTTGGCACCACAAGATTTTATGAATTTGAGAGCACCTGGAGAGGAGCAAAGGGCTCAGTAGTGAGGCACTTCCCCTAAGTGGCTTTTGGGAAGCAAACATCAAGGTGTACGGAAGAGAAGAATATGGGGAACTGGTCATGAGCAGATCTGAGAAACCACAAATTCCAGAAATGACTGGAACAATCTGGACTGGGAATGCTATGAACCTCATTTGTATACCAACAGGCTGGTCGGGCCTGGTAACATTTGCCTCATTCATATACAGATATAATAACAATACAAGGCAGAGTAAGCTAAGGGCAGCAGCCACCATAACAGACACTGTGAAGTTCAGGGGAGGCAGGGAGACATCAGTGTGAGCTACAGTGTTCAGAGATCTGGAACATCAGTGGCCTTTGCCCATTGGTGGAGGCTGGGTTGTCTATGGAGGGTCTTTCAAGTAGGAAAAATGGGTGAGCCAAGGTGTGGAAGGAGCATGTGCATGGGGCTTTGGGGACAATGGCTGAAATGGGTGTGTGTGTGTGTATGATTGTGCGTGTGTGCCCACACACACACAAGAGAATAGTGGGGAAAAAGCTTACAGAACTAGTCTGGGGCCATATTTGAATGGTCAAAGGACAGGGATTTGTTCCTGTAGGTGATGGGGAACTAGAGAAAAAAGATTTTGATTAGAGAAAACTATACTGAAACTAGTGATTGATAAAAATTAATCTGGCTACACCTGTAGTATAGAAGGGAAGAAATGTGTAGGGGTATGTGAAGATGGTTGGAAAACTCTGTAGCAGGGGAGCAGTAGGATATACTATGAGATTGGCATAGCATTACCTACCATTTTCTAAAATAGTACTTACAGGGGAAAAAAGAACGTCTAATTAAGAGAAGTATGGTCTTCCATTACTCCTCAATTTCCATTCATAATTTTCTCATGATTACTTCTCCATGCCCCAGTGGATATGGCTGTAAGCCATGCTTGCTTGTTCATAAGTTATATAAGCATTCTTCATGATCCACTGAAATGTCTAATGTGGCTCTAAAGCAATCTCTCTCTCCCTTTCTCTCTCTCTCGCTCTCTCAGGTCTAATTGATACTTCTGTTTTGGACATATAACTGTGTTCCCATAATATTCTTAGGCATTTCAAACCCCATATATTGATATATTTCTATATTATGATAGTTTATGATAGGACAGTATTATATAAAAATATTTTTTGCCCTCATTCAGAATCCCTGAAAAAAATCTTTCCAATAGGTTTATAAAGTTACTCAATATTTTGCCTGCTGCTAACCCCCTGGACTATTGATATAATGCATTTGGTTTCATCCCTCTACCAACATTCAAGTAGGAAAAAAAAATTCCATTCAATTTGAGCAATGACTGGGGTTTTTCAGGACATTCTCATAACTACAAATACTCACTTGAGCTCTTTAGCAAGATTCTCAGTAAAAGACCATCATGATGCAGTAGGGTTTCCAGAAGCAGGTTCCAATTACAGCCTGGCTGGGATAAGAGCAGTTTCAATTGACCCTCGGCTGTCAATCGTCCAGCTGATGGAGTCCTTTCAAAATGCAAGATAAAGATGGAGTAATGAAGTTAATTTATCTATGAAATTAATAGCTTTAAAGTACAGATGTAATGCTAACTCCTTTAAATGTCAATTCCTCCCAGATTACTGTGAAAATGCTTTCATGCTTGCTTACTTTAGGGCTGCTCAGGGAAGGAATTACATTTAATCTCTACTAGCTAAAAGCAAATTAACATTTGGTAACCTGCCAAATTTAAAACTGATACAAAATAACCATGTGTATATTTCATGGAACTATGTCTGTTTTAGCTTCATGGAGCAAATAAAAATTATTTATGCATTTTTTAATGCATTTATTTGTTCATTCAACAAATACATGAGTGCCTACTATGTGCTATTAACTTCTTTCATTATTCATGGAGAGAAGTTACAATGTGTTTTGGCTACTAATTTGCCATGTACTATGATTGCTGATAAAATGAAAGGAATTCAAAGCTTCTGTCAAAGGTCAACCATAATCTAATTATTTAATATGTAAAGCCTTAAATCAACATGCAATTATCAGAACCACTCTAACAGTCACACTGCTACCTACTTGGGTAATCAGTTTATCAAAGAGAAATAATTCCAAGGCAAATAAGCTTCTACTTGGGAAATTATAATCAGTGTTGAATAGAAAATTAAAATCAGGTCCCCCACATCACCACATTAATTTACCAATGAATCTGCAAGAGATAAGGAAATAAGGTAGAAACTGAACACTGATAACATTATTCACTTTTTCCTTCTGAAGTCTCAAGGTTTAGACTGACTAAAGGTCACAGCATCTGATATCAGCTTACAATTACAACAAAAAAAGGGCAGGAAATGACCAAACTCAATCTGATTGTGGAGATAAGGGTTGTGGGACTAGGGTGGCACTGGGAAGGAAAGATGAGATTGAGAAATGTAAAGGTGTGAATGAGAAGACCATATGCTTTAGCGTGGAAGAAAGCAGAACAAAGAGTATCGCTGAGAGAGACGATTTGCAGCATCATTTCCAGATGAAATGTACTGAGTGGTGAACCATCATCATAGTCTAGACCAAAGGTTTCCAAAGCTTGGGCCCTGGACCAACAGCATCAGCATCACCTGAGAACTTGTTTTTGGTTTTTTTTTAATAAATTTATTTATTTTATATATTTATTTTTGGCTGCATTTGGGTCTGTGTTGCTGCGTGCAGGCTTTCTCTAGTTGCGACGAGCGGGGGCTACTCTTCGTTGCGGTGCGTGGGCTTCTTACTGCGGGGGCTTCTCTTGTTGCGGAGCACGGGCTCTAGGAGCGCGGGCTTCAGTAGTTGTGGCACGCAGGCTCAGTAGTTGTGGCGCACGGGCTTAGTTGCTCCGTGGCATGTGGGATCTTCCCAGACCAGGGCTCGAACCCGTGTGCCCTGCATTGGCAGGTGGATTCTTAACCACTGTGCCACCAGGGAAGCCCTGAGAACTTGTTAAAAATGCAAAGTCCCAGGTCTTACCCCATCAGAAATTCTGGGAATGGGCCCCAGAAATCTGTGTTTTAACAAACCCTCTCCAGGAAATTCTGATGCACACTAAGGTTTGAGAACCACTGTGGAAGGCAGTGCTTTCTGGAGCACAGGTAGCAGGGATAGGCCTAGTTGGTATTATCTTTCCTGCCTCTGTGCCTTTGTGCCCATTACAGGTCCACCTTGGCTGCCACCTGGGCAGCAACCTCCACATGACCCTATACTTAATCTTACCCATCCTTCAATTTGCCACAAAAATATCACTTTCTCTGTAGAGTCTTCACTAGAACTTTCTCCCCATAGCAGTCTATCTCACTCTGAATTAAAGAACTTATAGCAAGTATGCAGATTTTAGCACTTTATTATTTCATCAATTAAAGCTTTATCTCTCCACTCAGATTCAAGCCTTGTGAGCACACTTGTTTTACACCCCAAAGCTCTTACCAATGAACTAAGCACATTTAAGGCTCTGTAGATGTTAACTGATTGACTCATATGCTCATAAATGGGTAGATAAACTCTTAAAAAAAAAGAGGATGCTTTGCCAAAATGCTGGTTTAAACAAAAATGAGAGGATCTGAAGATGTAAAATGAAACTTCGAAGCGTCTCCCCTTTGGTTTGGCTTGGGGCATTTGGAACATCTCGCAACCTTATGATGCACAAGATCACCTGAACTTTGGACTAACTCAGGCTTCCCATGTGAGACTCTGATAACATAACTCAAAACAGAGAAACTCCCTGGCAATTGGTGAGGCAGTGTTAGCTAGGAAAACTTGTGCCCTAGCTAACACTGGTGGAGAGAGAAGTGGGGAATTATTTAACCCTCAGACCAGAGGAAACAGGTCTGTCAGTTCAGCAGTTCTGAATTCCTTTGGGTATTCCCAGATTGGTCTAGCTCTTGCAGTAATTCCAAACATGGTGCCAAAGGAAGAATCCACTAGGTGAGCCTTTTGGACTGAAACACTGAAGCAGATACTCACAGTGGCTGTCCCTGTTTCTATCCTAAACCCCAACTGCTGACTTCAAGAAACTTGCTCGGGGTCTGGTAGATGAAAAGCAGCTAGTTGGTAGTAAGCCTTGTATTAAAACTGACTTAGTTTTTGAACAGTTCCTACCTATGTATTTTGCTTGAGTTGAGTGCTGACTTAAGGATACATTTAATGAACTGAAAGATCCAGTTTGATGGAGTTTAGAAAAGGAAGGGGTTGTTGAGAGACAATTTGAAGAAGGAAGACAGGGGCCAGTTCATAGAGGGCCTCATTAGCCAAGGTGGGGACTTTGGACCTGTTGAAGAATTTAAGGCAGATGAGTCTCCTGACCTGGCTGCAGTATGGAGAGTGAATTGGAAGGAGGGTTGTGTTTTTGCTCAGTCCTTTAGACGTGTAATAAGACAAAATAATTTGAATGTCATTTCATACCACTTATTTGAATACCTGGTTATAAATAAAACCTCTCATTTACCAGATGGGAAGCTGTTTGTTGAAATGTACCTCAATTCTTGGATCTTTCAACTTATCACAGATTTTGAAATGTACAGTAGAATGACTCACTATAAGGAAAAATAAAAGATTACAAACATTCCTCAATCACTAAGCTCCAAGTAATAAATGCATTGAGGAGTCGGCACTGGGCATATGGAGAAGCATATGTTCCCTCATCCTTTGAGCTGGTGGAGTTGTGAAAGTGAGATTAGCCTTACAAAAAATGACAGAAAAGGAAATTTTTAATATATGTATCAAATATGTACATGTTGACTTCCACTATAATACAAAGAAGAGAACAAAATTTATAAATCCACTGGAATGCCTAAATCTTGTATTATGAGACAGGACAAATTTATGGCTCGGTTATATCAGGCTTATACTCTAATTAGTGCTGCACTTCTGGGGCATGAAAAGGCCTAAGGAATTTTTCAAATCCAGGCAATGTTGGGGTTCAATCATTATTAGTTTATGAAACTAACAAATTATTTTTATAGAATCATTGTTCAAAATCTTGGCTGTATTTGGGTGTGTTTACTTTATGAAAACTTATCAAGTAGTTCACTTGTAATTTCTGCAGTTTTTTAGTATGTGTTCACACTGCAGTAGAAAATTTAAAAAACCTTAGCCCTGTCAGTGCACTATGGCTTGACTTCCAACCACAGTTGTGTGTGGGGCACAGGGCAAGAAAACACTCTGTAGTAGGTTCAGACTCTGCAATAAGAGCAACCGCACTGCTCAGGTCACATGACCATGGGAGTCACTGCTCCTACCATATACTTAACATGCAGAAGCTGTCAGACTAGGGGAACATTGGAATGGACTCTGAAATGCACAGCTTGGGGATAACACCGAGCAGTGTTGGGCACTGTTCTTCAACACTTGGTATTTACTTTAAATGAACAGACATTATATGGTTCTATGTCCCTGAGAGAAAAACCATATGGGTCCAGGAGCCACAGGTTGAAAGTTCTCTCCGAAGGATACTAGAGGCCACCTCCTCACCAGAGTTCCTGATTATCCACTAGGAATTTGTGTTTTCCATTCCCATAACTCCCCATAGGCTCTGGGGGAGTGGAGGTCCTGGTTTCCGTGGTGGGGTGACTTGGGAAATGCACACCTCCACCAGGGGACCATTAAGAATTCCACTAAAGCTAATGTTATAGCTGCCTTCTAGTTATTTTTGGATTCCCATGCCAGCAGTCTAACAGGCAAAGAAAGGAGCTACTATATTGGTAAGGGTAATAACCCTGATTATAACCCAGTAGCTAGGGTTGCTACTGCATATGGGGAGCAGGGAGGAGTATATCTGTAACTCAAGGGATTCACCAGGGCATCTCTTGATGCTCTCATGACTGGTAATAACCATAAATAGGTGACCAAAGTAACCACATTCTGATAAGGGAATGGTACTTATGGTTCAACATCTCGAGGATGAAGGTCTGTGTCTATGCTGGGTAAGCAACATACGCCAGCAGATGTGATGACCGAGGGTAAGGGGAAGCTAGAATAAGTCACAGAGGAATTTAATGACGATTAGCATTTGCAGACTCAGGAATAATGGAAGCAGGAGACACTCTAACTTGTCCCATTAACTCAACCATAATAAAACTTTTTTTTTTTTTTTTTGACCAGCCATCACCTTGAAGAATCAATGATAAGGCCCAGAGAACTTAACATCAATTATGAGTGGATTTCAGTGGTGCAAGGGTTAGAACAAATGTCAATGTCCCCACATCCTCTTGCCCTTACCACTCAGTTGACAATGGCCTGCCTTTTGCTGTCAGAACCTGCATTTCTCTACCTTCCAGCAAGACAGGTTGGAAGTGCCAGCAAATTAACACCTCCAGAGCAGCCTTCAACCAATGACGGATGAAAATTGCTAATAAATTCCTCAGTATCCTTGTTGCCTTGGCGGGAAAACTCTGAGATGTGCCTTTCCCACTGGCTCCAAGAATTTCCCCTGAAGGTATAAGTTCCAGTTACTCCTATGGTAGTTGGCTTGATTACACTAATCTTTATTTGCTGTCTTTCTTTCTTTGTCGCACTTACTCATTCCCCTCTAGTGTTTCGTCCACTTAGAAAATAAAGTACTTTCACTTCAATCCTTGTCTCAGGGTCTGCTTCTTGGGGAAATGCAAAATAAGACATGCATGGAGACACTTAGGACTCATCTCACTCAATGTATGTTTCAGGAATATTGGGAAAATAGTTCAAGGTCATTTAGTTAATAAATATGGCAACTGGACTTTGAACCCAGGTTTTTCTGACTTCAGAACCCATGATTATTCCACTACTCTATGTTTCCTTCCATTTAACCTGGTTGATATATGGTGGGTAAGTTGCATTTTCCAGCATTGAGGATGTTTGGCTCTATTCAACCTCCTGATTGAGGATACCATGTTTTTGACTCAAACTCAGGTTTGTGGTCTCAAGGCTGATTCCCAAATTGGAGCCATGTTATTTAAGGTATCTAGGGACTGATTTTGACCAGATGGTTCCTGTCATGGATTACTGGGCCAAATTTATACCAGAGATCATAAGTTACATGATTCAGAGAACAAAGGCAAGGGCATAACTAAAGAGAAACTGAGGGTGAAAGCCCTAAAGTGGGATAATGAAAGCAGAGGAGGAAAAGCTCCGTACTACTATACTACTTTTGCCTTTCCAAAACTAATCCTTCCAAATCTTTCTAGGAAGACAAATATTTAAAACAGTTCTAACATTTTCTCTTTAGTACCTGGGGAAAAAAGCTGAGGGGGGAAAATAAAAACCCAAAGTATTTTCTTCATCACTTTAATCAAGAATGTACAAATTATATGTAGTTATAACATTGAAAATGTTTGCATACATTTTAATCTCTATAATGGGTATAGCCAAGTCTCTATGATATTTATAATTAGAGATGATTCAATAAATAGAAATAAGACAGGGTTCACCTGCACGTTTATATATAGGATTTGCCTTGATTTTTAATAACTTTGTCCACTGAGGTAAACTGATACTCTTAAAGAGTCTCATTTTTTCAGAGTTGATGGTATCCACACTACCTGGTATGCAACTTAAAGGATAGGCATTCAACCTGTGAGGATGTGAATTATTTCTTGAGTTTAGCAAATTAAACTTTTTCACTTGGGATGACCCCATTTCTCAAAAATCACCCAAATATATATTAGTGCCCCAAACTCATAGCCCTAGCTCCACATTTTAGTGTTACACAGGTTAGTGTACCTTATTTCTAAAAATACATAAGAATCTAATTTTAATTTTAAAAATAATTGTTGATATTACATGTCAACCATCACTTTTGGACTCCCCCAGAAGTGCTATTCTAGCACCTGAGTCAATAAGACACTGGAGACTACTAAATCACTCAACCATCCCTTTAGAGGAGCAGAAGTTATCTCTCTGGAGCCTTTAACTATTATTGGTCCTTGTCTACCAGATAATAAATATCCTGTTACAGGAGTTCAAGAAAGGTCTCCCCTGGCATCACACTTCTGATAAGTGCAGAGACTCAATGAGAAAGTAGTTCAATATTCTTTCCACTTTGTCATACTTGGAGCTGGTCCTTTTAACATGTTTGGATAATTGATAAGACCTGCCACTTTCTGAAACATACAGCTCTTTACTAACACAGCAGTACTGAATGATTGTTTAGTAAGCACTTACGTGATGGGTGCCTTGTAGGCACGTTAGCTGATTAAATCCTCATAACTCTGCCATAAGAATATCTCAGAAGCTAAGGGAAGAAGATGTTTCAAGATGGGGGAAGTAGACAAAGGTATTATGTGCTGTTTTCAAGTAGATCAATAAGATCATACTGTATTTATGTCTCAACATCCTCACAAAAATATAAACTATTTAACTAACTTTCCAAGATCACAAAACTATACACGTCTGCAAACCCTGTCTGTCTAATGTGAAAACCTATAGTTGTTTCTTATTATCCCATTGCTGGTTCCATTGCTATATTCGTATTTATATAATACCTTTAAACCATAATAGAAAAGGAAAGATATGTAGAAATATCTAGCTATATCAAGTAACCAGCTCACCTGACATTTTCACTTCTTTTAGTAACTGCTCCACAAACATATGACTTTTTCTCTGAAAATCTTTTCAAAGATCCAGCTGCTTGTCCATCCACACTCTGGAACAGCCATGTTAGAGCTTTGGTGTTCAAAAGCTCCCATTACTTCTCCCCTGACTGTTGGCTCCAGGTCAAAGCTTGGCACCTCATCAGAGTACAAGTTCTCTAAACTTTTCTCTTCAGTCCTATGGAACAGCCTGACAGCAGCAGCTGGGAGACCAAAGTTCTCTTTTGTCCTCCTCCCCAGATGTTCACTCCTGAGGATACTAGAAGCCGCCTCCCCAACAAGAGCTTTCTTCCCATCACTGAGCTTGACCACTCAGATCAAATGTTTGAAAAGAGTTAAAAGTACCATTGAATGTGGCAATATCTGAAACAATACTACAATAACTCATTTGTTCCTTAATTCACTTAGTCATTAAACCAATATTTGTTTGCTGATTTATATGTGCAAGGCCATGGAGACACAACAGTAAGTAAAAAACAAACAGTCATTGTTTTTACAGAATTTAGCAGGGAATACATGCATGGTTGAAATGGTCATAAAAATAAAGATAAAATTACAACTATAAAAACTCAATCAAGAAAAAGCAAAAGATGCTATTAGAAGATGTAGTAAGAAGAAGTAAGCTAGTCTTTGGGGTTGATGAAAGGCTTCCCTATAGTAGTCACACTGGAACTGAGATAGGAAGATACATTGACATTACTAGGTGAAAGAGGAAGAAAACCTTTCAGGGAAAGGGAAAAGCATGTGCAAAGATCCTGTGGCAGAATGGAACATTTCATGGCAAGGAAATGTAAAAAAGGTTAATGTGTGAGGAGCAAAATCACAGGGTAGTGTGGTATCAGAAGAGTTTGCAGAGGAGGGTAAGCCACATCTATGTAGGTCTTACAGGCCATGGTAAATTTTTTGTGTATGCTTAAGGATAAAGGGGAATTCATGGAGGGCTGTGAGTTATAAGTGTGAAATGATAAAACTTAGTTTTGAAAATAGATTTTGGTTTGAGAAGTCTCTGGCTATAGTTTGGAGAATATTGGAGTCAACATATACATGGGAGGAAACCAAGGAGTCATTGCAGTAGTCAGGAGAGAGGTGATGCACTAAGGCGAAGGTGGTACTATGGAGAGCAGATATTAGGAGCTAAAATTAACGAGAGTTAGTAATGAACTGGATCCAGCAGAAGAGAAATAGGGAGGTATTCAGGTTGCCTTCTGGTCTCTGCCTTATACAATCACATGCAGGTACAATTAATCAAAATGGGGGAAAATGAAAGAGGATCAATTTGGAGGGGAGTATCCTAAGTTCAAATTTGGTCATGTTGAGTTTGAGGTGTCTCTGTGCTCACCAGGTATAAACCTGAAGAAGACATTCATGTATGATTCACACCCATGAATATATAGGTCTGTAGTCCTGGAAGAGATTAAAAGCAGAGATTTGAATTGGGGGGCACTTAAAAAGTACATGAAACCATAGACATGTGTGAGTTCACCTACAAAAGGTTCTATGATAGAATGCTAAAGATGTTCAATTTTTAATGGCCAGGCCAAAGCAGATGAACCTGCAAAGGAGACAGAGAAATTTTATTGGCTATCTCTTCCCTCACCACTTATACCTAGCATACGCCTTACTTGGAGAAAAATTTTAAAATGCATTTATCGAAAGAATGAATGAACACATCTTGGTAAACTGCGTAAATGGGAAGACCCACATAGCATATAATATAATGAAGCCAAAGGTAGCTTAATATTTAGGGAGGGGAAAAAAAAGCATATAAATCCAAAACGGGATTACATTGAGTAAAACCATAATGGAAACAAAAGCATAGTAGAAAGAAATATCCACAGCTCAGAATGGACTGGCCATGAATCAAAACATCATGTTGTCATCATAAAAGAAAATGAGCAGTGTAAAATGAATGGACTGTTTACTCACACTGATTATGCTAATTGGATTCAGTGTCCAGTTATGACCTCCTTAGCTAAGGAAGACCTGAAAAGTATTTGGAACTACTGAAAGAACCACAAGATGATGAAAGTTGGGAAAATAATTTAAAAAACTTTATAATGCAACAGTATAATTGACTAAGATAGTATTCTTTCTTGAACATTTATATGAAAGTACAGTGTGCTGTCATAGTATTAACACTGAGATTAATATATTCTCCACATGCTTTAGTTTAATCTAGCATGAAACTGATTACCCTTTCTAAATCAACTCACATTATTAGCCTGTAACACTGCTAGGGATAATGAATATCGTATATTTTACTTATTGCTTGAAAATACATATATTTTCCCTAAAGCAAACTTTTCTAAACTCTATTCCAGGAGTTCTAGGAGAACATGAAAAATTCTATTTTTACCAATTTATATACTTGGTAGGCATTCTCTAGTAACCCTATAGACAAATTTACGGTGCATACAACTATTTATGCATCTCTAACTCTTATTGTAAGTCTTAATTTCATGTCCTCCTTGCTCTGTTTCTTCCTTCTCACCTACTTTTAATTCATTATCTTAATATATTTAATACTATTAAAAGCCAACTTAAATCTTTCTGAAACAATGCACAGGTGTAAATAAATGAGCAAATAGGTGACTAAATTACTAAGATACGTCATAATATTAAATATTTTAGTCTCATCCTCACCCTTTCCAAAAAAAAAAGCATAATATATTTTTAGTTTATCATCATTCAACCCGTGTGTATTTCCCTGAACAGTTCATTTTAGTTGCTAAGGTGAGGAATGGAGCTTTGGAGGATAATTTGGGGGTGAAAAACACACAGAAACAGCTGATTTATGTGAGGAAATGGATAGAAAGGTAAAGATTTTTAAGGTCACATGATGGTGGTCTAGGAATTCCCATTGCAATGCTTGACAAATGCAAATCAATAAGTTGAGTTATTTTGAAACTACTTTTATTGCTATCCTGGGTTCCTCTGTTCTGAACATGTTGGATCATGAATCAGGTCTTTCTGTGCAGATTATATGGAACTGTTAGAGAGAATAACTGTCAGAAAGTCAGGGTAGAAGGGCTCATACTGTACCTGCATGGAGAATTTAAAAAGGCAAGAGAGAGAACCAAAGGCATTTCAGGAGAGAAAACTACATAAATAAAGGCTCAAAGTTGAGAGTAAGCAATAAATAAAAGTTAAAATTGTAGAATAACTGTGTCTTAAAGACAAGAGAGAAGACTGACAACTGGAGCAGAGAAGAGTGTTGGGTGCTCCAGGAAACAAGCCAGGCAGTGTGGGAGAAGCAGAAGCTACTGTAGGTTCTTGAGCAGTAGAATGGTGTTAACGAAAACAGTTTTTAAAACATATTAAATAATAGTAAGATGGACCAAGGTTGTTGCAATGGGTTGTAGAGAAAGACTGGTTCTAAGAGAACTGTGGGAACGAATCAACTGAACATGATAATACAGTAGGAATAGGCAACAAGCAGGTCAATATGGAAAGCAGAATCAAGATTCTACCCTGGAAGTGTTTAAGAATGATATGTTCCTTATAGAAAAGACACCATGGTTAGGGGACAAGGCAAGAGTGAAAAGAAGGATCTGTTGAAGAGATCATGCTGGGTTTCCAGTAATACAGTGGGTCATTCAAGAAATATGGGCAGCCGGACATAGAATGTTGGGGTAAAGGAAGTGCCCAGAGCTAGAAATCCTCTGTAAAGAGGTTACAGGGTAATACATGTGAATCAAAGAGCATTTTAAAAAATGAGGTTTCTTTTTCCTTTAAAATTTTTTTTATCTTAATAAAATTAAGCTGCTTTCATTATAGGAAATTTGGAAAGTGCCCAGATAAAAATTAAAGTTGCTTACAATCCTACCATATAAACATGTAAACTATAAGCTCTCTAGCACAGAGTTTTTATATCCTTTCAATATTTGTTTTTCTCTACATACTTTTAAAATGCTATGTGTAGAGTAGTATGGCATAGTTCAACACTTCTCAATTGTGTGCCATCTTGCAATAATTGTTCATCCCCTGGGAAACGGGGGCTCCCATATGATGCAAGTTTGGGGAATCTGCATACTAGATCCCTCCCTTGGAGATAAACACTATACATTAGTATATCAGGGCTCCTGCAAGTCGAACGATAAAGAGACTTTACATAACGAATAACTGACAATCTTAGATTTTTCTTGCATGACTGTTAACGTCACCCTGAACTGCTCTCCCTCTGAAAGGTGGAGGTGCAGTTGTCAGGAGCTCGGCCTTTGGAAGCAGACAAGCCGAGGTTCAGAGTCTGCCTCCCAGATTTGTTCTCTTCAGAAAGTTGCTACCTGCACATCACTTTACTCTTCATGAAAGAAGCACATGAGTACTTATTTCAAAGACTGGTGTGAGGTTTGAAAAAGATAATGTACATGAAGCACTGGGCATGTCAGGTTCACAGTTATCACTCTAAAAACTGGGCTGGCTTTGATTACTACAACATTACTAACCTGCAGTTTTCCCTTAAGTATAAATCACAATGATTTGTCATTTAATATTTTTCAAAATCAACCTTTTTAACGACGCCACAGTAGTCTATCGCATGGCTAATCCATAGGTGATTTGTCTAATTCCGTACTGTGAGACATTTATTTCCATGTTTTCCTTTTACAAATAATGCTTCGATGAATATCCTTGCATATAAAACTTTCTCAGCAGCTCTGATTAATTCCTTATGATTGATTCCTAGCAATGGAATTGCTGGATAAAGGGCCATAAATATTTTTAAGGTTTTTGATACAGTTTATTATATTGCTCTCCAGAAAACTTGTATCAAATTGCATTTCCACTGTGGGCTGAGTAGTCACCACCATGTTCTAATCTTTGCATTAGGATAATAGTGAAGATTGATTGCTACAATCAAGCAGAAAGAAAGAAAAGTCTTATTACATTTACGTTTGCTTTAGGTATAGAAAAGAGAAAGAAGTTAAATGTAAGAAGAAGCTATTTGAAAGATAAACCCATTTACATGCTGACTTCCCAGGCCTCTAGATGGGCTGAACAGAGCAAGCCTGGAGGTGGAAGTCTTATCAGCTATGCTTAAAGAGGTAACTCCATCGGTTATAGATTAAGATAAAAGCAGGCAATAAAAATAGATTAAACAAATGTGATAATAACATGGAGAACAAATATGTTTAGAAGTTTGGGAACTCATCAAAATGAAACAGGTTGTTTGTTTAACCCACACTGTAAAAGATCCAGTTGTTTAATGTGTTATCTTTGCAATAACGAATATTAAAGTCAGCTATTTAGGGCTTCCCTGGTGGCGCAGTGGTTGAGAGTCTGCCTGCCAATGCAGGGGACGCGGGTTCGAGCCCTGGTCTGGGAGGATCCCACATGCCGCGGAGCAACTAGGCCCGTGAGCCACAATTACTGAGCCTGCGCATCTGGAGCCTGTGCTCTGCAACAAGAGAGGCCGTGATGGTGAAAGGCCCGCGCACCGCGATGAAGAGTGGCCCCCACTTGCCGCAACTAGAGAAAGCCCTCGCACAGAAACGAAGACCCAACACAGCCATAAAGAAAGAAAGAAAGAAAGAAAAAATAGGGATGATCCTTTAAAAAAAAAAAAAAAAAGTCAGCTATTTAATCCTCAAAGACATAAGAGGTATTTACATGCCAGCTGCAGTGTATGGAGGTGACAGAGTATTAAGGGTGTTCCATTTCTTTCTTTCTTCTTTTTTTAAAAAATATTTATTTATTTATTTACTTATTTGGCTGCGCCAGGTCTTTAGTTGCGGCACACGGGATTTAGTTCCCTGACCAGGGATCAAACCCGGGCCCCCTGAATTGTGAGCACGGAGTCTTAACCACTGTACCACCAGGGAAGTCCCAGGGTGTTCCCTTTCTAGGAATCAGTCATAAGGAGTTGTTCAGAGATGTTGAAAATGTTTTATATGTAAGTGAAGTAACAACAATACTCTGAGGTCCTTGAAGGTAGGAGGGCAAATGTCTCATTGATCTTGGATTTCCTGTTACGTATATGAGGACAGGCACATGATAGGTAAACAGTATATGTTTATTGTGTCTATAGAGACTTGTGTATGAGGTTTTCATGCCCTCTTTTACGGGTAGGACTCTTGTTCCTCAAAAGAGAGATACAGTCAGTCAATTTAGATAGTGAAATCACTAATAGTGTATTTCTAAGATGAATCAAGAATGTGTAGGGATTAACAATATTCTCCTACAGCTATACATGATATATTTATTCACAGACACCAAGGAAAGGTACTTTCCTATGATATATTCAGCAAAGAATCAAACTGACATTCCACGTAATGCCACAAAATGTCATCAAATTACTCTGGAAGTACATTTCATGCTTTAAATGATTTTTCTTATGTTTAAATGCCATTAATTAAATAATAAAAGTGAAAGACCCTATTCATAATTTTTAAAGTTACTCCTCTCTCAACTTTTTCCTCAGGCTCTGAGTTAGTCACATGAATTATCCCGTATTACTGCTTTTTTTTGACAATTAGTTGGAGAACTGTCAAATCCCCAGTCATAGATCAAGAAGGATGAATTTTAAAATGGCTAGGCAATTAGCTAAAATAAAACTAAATTCCAAAAATTCACATTTTTCCATTACTTTAGTAAAACTATGTTAGTAGAATGATTATAAGGCCTATATCTTGGATTCTTGAGCTAAAAAAAGAAATATACTCTTTACTTACCTGCGTAGTGTCAAAAGTTTTAATTTCTTTTTGTAAGATGTATTTACCTCCATGGATAAAAGTTTCTATTAAACTTCAAAGGAATCAAAGAATTATAGATGGTATAGTTTTTAGAGGTTCTCACCTGAGTAAAGAAGGGTAGAAATGTGATATGCAAGAAAGCCAATGTAATGGTTGCTTGAAAAATGGCTTTAAGGAATCTGAAGCAGAATCATCCATGCCATGCTGAAAAGTCCTAGGGAAATAAAAATCATTATTTCAGAATATACAGGGAACATTAACTATGAAGACCATCAAAACTTATTTTTCCTTAGTATTCAAAGTTAATGATTTTACACAAAACAGTATTGTGCTAGAATGGACAATGCACCCACTTCATCCACTTGGTATTTATAATTTAATAGGTGATTCAGAGGCCTCTCTGCAACAACCCTTACACTTGGGAAGGTATAACAATACCACTATCATTTAATTTTTAAAATTCCCATTATAAAATTTGTCAAAAATAAATGTATGAAGAATAGTAAAATGAATACCATGTATGTCTCCCTCCCTCAACCTGAATCCAATAAATGTCATTTTTTTTTTGTCACTTGTGCACTTCGTTAATGCAAAAATGTTTGGCATAAAGGTACCTCTTTTTACTCTTTAAAGTGATTTATAAATACTAAACAATTAATGAGAATTTACAATTAATTCTGTATGCTCCTAAGGGCCTACAGAAGGTGGGTAAAGAAGAATTTAACTGTAAAATATATGACTGTGATTTCAAAATTAGAACAATTTGGCCAGAATATCTGGTCTACAACTATCTTTGGAGAAGTAACTATAACATTTTTCTATGTTGGCCCAAATTCAACAATAAATCTTGAGGTAATAAGAAAGGATTTGTTACATAAAATCTTTAGTAGATAGCTTGGCTAATAAAATTTTTATAATAACAGAAGACTATATTTGCCTACATGGAGTTAAGAGTCACAACTGGGAACATTTTAGAAATAGAATTGTTTGAAGTGGTGCTATCTCTCTTCATCTAAAGTACAGTAGCAATAGCATCTTTTAAATAATAGGTAGAACGGAATTTGACTTTGAAAACCCACCCCTCTCTTTTCATCCTACAGCCTGCTTCTTGTATCCTCACATTTCCAAATTTGACCTGCCTCTCCACTGTTTGTTTCGCCAAGTAGAACACCTTCTAATTAAATACACGTTGACATTTTTTAGACTTTTAATAGATCATCTCCTCTTTGAAAGCCATTTCCTCACTAAATTTCAGATAGAACCAAATTCCATAAATAGGCTCCAAAATGAGGCTGTCCTATTTCTATCCCATACCTTCCACTGTGTGAACTAGAGAAGCAGGCATGAGCTAGGTCAGGACACCAAGACATGCTTTTCTAAGGAGTCTGGACTTTGTATTAGCAATGAGGAATCACTGAAGAGTTTATAGCATAGGAGTTTTATCAGCTATTTTACATTTTAGGAAACTCACTTGTGCACTAGTGAGGAGAACTGATTGGAGATTAGGGCTGGAGGAAGGGAGATAATGAAGATGATATTTCAGTAGACCAGGCAGAAGAAGACAAAGTCCTAAACCAAAGTAAGAAGCAGAAGAGATCGTGTGTATGGGACAAATATAAAAAGAAATAAAATTAATAGAATTAACAATATTCATTCTCTAATGATATGGGATTGGAGGCAGCAAAAGGGAAGAGGTAGAAGGCAGAAGGGTTAAGATAAAAGGGGAAGTCTGGACGACTTGCAGGTGCTTTCCTTAGTTTTAGATATGCTGAGGGGGCTGCAGACTCCAATAGGAATTTGGATTTACTGATCCAGCATACACAAGAGACATTTGGATTGAAGATACTGATATGTAAGTCACTAGCATAATGGTGAAGCCATGGGAATGGGTGAATTCACCCAAAGAAACAGTGTAAGATGAAAAGATGGACAAGGATGGAACTCTGGAACACACCAACATTTAAAGGGTGAGGTGAGAAAAAGAAGCACTCAAATGAAGCAGAAGGAATCATCAGAGAAGTAGGCAAAGAGCCAGGAGAAAGTGATGTTAGGGTTAGAGAAATGGCCAATAGTGTCATAAGCTGCGGAGAGGGTAAGTGAATGGAGGGACAAAAATTGTAAAGTTAGCAATTGGGTGTGCATGGATGACCTAGCCCGTGTTGTCTGTTTAGCAGGATGAGGGCAGCTGCAGCATATTGAGTAAATGGTAGGTGCAAAAGTGGAGACAACGAGCACCAACTCTGTTTTAGAAGGGAGGCACAATAATAAAGAAGGAATATTTTTTAATACAAGAGAGTCTTGGGGAGAAGAACCAGAGACTAAGGCCATGGCGTAGGAGGTAAATGCCATCAAGAGCTCAGGTTAAAAGATTTGCTGTGGTTGGCAAAAAAGACTCACTGATCACCAGTCAAAGGATGTAAAGGTAAGTAAGAATCAAGATAATTATTAAGAATGGAGATGAGAAGTTAAACTACATACATGATGGTCTGGGTTTCGCAGAGAAGTAAAGGAGAAGGCCACCTTCCAGCAAATAGCGGGATGGGACAAGGTGGAGGGTTTGGCCAAAGTGAAGAAGGATGAAAGAGGGAGCTACCCAGAGACAGGACAAGGGGTAGGATTGTCAAACGGTACAAAAGGACAGCTGAGTGATTTTTGCCAACAGTGTTCCAGAGGCTGAACAGAGAGGCCAAGAGAGTGAGGGTGCAGGAGAGGGGCACGCACTAGCAAGGGAGCTAGGAAGAGGAAGGTACTGGGATAATGTGAGAGGAGGTACAGTGAGGAGTCTGGAAAACAAGGCTGTCTCAAAGAAAGTGATGTACTTGGGGAAAAGGATGGGACAAGAGCTGGGCTTGATGAGAGAGAAGGAGGAACTAGAGGCTGTGGTATCATAGCCTCTGCCTACTTTTCCACCTACCTCTTTGAGCCCTTTGCATAAATCCCCATTTGTCCAGTTATCTGCAGGGGGTAGGGGGCACCTCATTTCTCCAAGAATGAATACCTTACCTAGAATGCCCTCTCTGTCACGTTCAACTGGCTCCATAAATGGCTCTACCTCAAAACCTTATCTGATAAGTCTTCCCTGACCACCCTGCCTAAAATATTTCCCTTCTCACCACTCCATCCCTCGCTATGTCCTTATTTGGCTTTGCTTCTTCTTAGGACTTAACTCTACCTCTGATCCTTTTACATTCACTTTTTGCTGCCTGCTCCATACCCAAGGGGAGGGTCATGGAAGATCATAAATGCACCTGTCTGAGTATGTGCAGGACCTCTGGAGCCAGATAGCTTGGGTGGGCTCTTCATTAGATGTGTAATGTTGTTTGGCAATTAATTTTGCTTCAGTGTTCTCATTTGTAAGATGGGGACAATAATAATCACCTCACAAGGTCAGTGTGATGATTGAGATAATGCATAAAAGTCTTTAGCAAAGTGCCTTGTACATAATAAGGGCTCAACAAATGTAAGGTAGTATCAGTATGATAACGACAGTTGCAAATACTTCTTAAGAAGGTCTACAACTACCTCAGAACTGACATGGAATTCCTAATAGTCTAAACAGTTGTCTAGGTACAGTTTTATTCTCAAGATTAGAAAAAATAATGGAGGATCTAATAATAATGGAATGGTTATTTGGTGCCAAAATTTCTTAGACTACAAACCATTGGCAATGCAATACTTCCCAGAACATTTCTGCCAGTCCCTAAACTCTTTCCCTCCACTGAGAGTTGTACTGGCAATAGTAAGGTTATTTGGCGATAATAAAATATTATGGCAGATGTTTATGGTCTCAGAGGGGGTGGGATCTGTATGAGCATTTAATTCCACAGCAAGATCCCAAATTAGTTTCATTATTCTGGAGAGTATAACAGGGTGAAAATTGGCCTACAAGCCTCCATGGGAGAATGAAATGATGATCTAGCTATTAGATAACCTCTAATGATGTTTTGGTATACAGTTAAAAGAGAAGATGCTCTAAATAATTCATAGTGGAGAGTAAAATACAATCATATGAGCCACAGAATTATATTTTCCACAAGACATAAAAGAATTTTGATATAGCAAATGTGCATACTCCTTTAAAAATAAGTAATTGTCCATAGGTTGAAGCAGAATACATTTCTTCACATTTCCAAATTAGCGGCCTGTAAAGACAGCTTTGCTTAAAGGGAAAAATATAAATTGGGGGAAACTCCTTGCCTTTGCCTTTCCTCCAACATCATGCCCCTTCTCTATTACTAATATCATACTGGCTCTGGGCTGATCACACCGCCCGACTTGAGCACACTATCCCAGATTCTGTCTCTTTTGGGTCCCTGATCTACAATTATGTTGCCTTCCTTCCTTTTTTCATTATCACAACTGATTGACTCCTTGAGCTTATGCAGCCAGCTGCTGCTAGAATGAAATAAATTCAGTGCACATCAAAAGTGAGATAAACTGATATGTTAAAAAGAGTTAGCTGGGTTTTATGTTTCTCTTGTGCCACCCTGCTTTTGGCTGCCCTCCCAGAAGAACTGTGTCTCATAATATGATGCTAATGGAGTAAATCTCCAGGATGGAATCGAGGTAGCCCAAGGATGTAAGTTCCACAGGGGCGGAGGGGTCAGGTGAGATGTCTTATATCTTCTGTGGCTACCATGGTGCCGAATCCATTGGAGGTACGCAATAAATAAAAATAACAAGAGAAGACCATAACTTCAGAAGAAGTAGAATTAGTTTGAAGCTGAACTATTGAGACAACACTGCAATACTTGAGATAACTGAGGACATATGAGCCTTTCTGATGCCCCTAAAATCATAGCCAACTAACCACGAATATGTAGAGATAACCAAATTCAATCTACTTCACCATTTTAAACATAATTCTAAGTCACTGCTTTTCTTTCATAAAGCAGTGTTACCCCTGGGACTATAAGTTGCTGCCTAAATGTCATTAAGTGAAAGACACAAGGTAAGCTACTTGGAGTACAGTATGGTTCCCTGCATTTCTCCTGCCCCTGGCTTGTGTTTCTCATGATGAAAATAACTCTTTGAGGTTAGAAAATGATGATTTGAAGTTAGAAAATGACTGGCACAATGCTTGGCCTATAGAAAGTACACTGTAAATACTGGTTAAAAAAAAAAAAAGAAGTGAATAAATAGAAGGTATTGTCAGACCCTGCTCAGTAGAAAGGAGGATGAATTTTGGGGGCATCTGTGAAGTCAGTCTTGGGTGGTACACAGCCAAGGCACAGATTGAGAACAGGACATATGGTGAAGAGACAGAACAAGACTTGACCCCAGAGTACAGGGCAGGAACCAGCTAGTCAGAGATTCAGGGCACTGGCCTTCTCCAAAATTAACGACTAGCCATTTACCAGTGTTTTATCTTATTTAGACCACACATAAAGCTGTTTGATTTTAGTTCTTTTTTTTGATAGAGATTTCCCTCAGAAATAATGTTTAGAGGGAAGAGTACAAAGGGAGTCATTTAATCTAAACGAAATGGCTACGAGAACTACCTCTGCTTTCTGGATCATTTTGCATTCTGCCAGACACTTTTTTTTTTTTTTTTTACATTTTACATATTTTTATTTCTATTTCCATCTAATCTATACTCATTTTTTAACAGCTTTATTGAGATATATAATTCACATACCACAAAATTTACTCATTTTAAGTACACAACTAAATGATTTCTACTATATTCACAGAGCTGTGCAACTTTCACCACTATCTAATTTTATAACATTTTAATTAGGCTCAAAAGAAACCCTGTACCATTAGCAGGGACTATCCATTCTCCCCTCCTCTCAGCCTCTGACAACCACTAATCTACTCTCTGTCTCTGTGGATGTGCTTATTCTGGAAGTTTCTAGTAAACTGAGTCACACAATATGTGCCCTCACATGTCTGGCTTTTTCCACTTAGCATACAGGTTTTGAAGTTCATCCCTGTTGCAGCATCTGTCAGTACTCCATTTCTTTTTATGGCTGAATAATATTCTACTGTATGTATATGCCACATATTGTTTTCTATTCACCAGCTGATGGACATTTGGGTTCTTCCCACTTTGTGCTATTATGAAAAATGCTGCTATGAACACTTGTGTACAAATCTTTGCATGGACATATGTTTGCATTTCTTTTGTGTACATACCTAGGAGTAAAATTACTGTGTCATAGGACCATATGCTCAACATTTTACATGAGCATCCCTATGCTTAACATTTTGAGGAACTACCTGTTTCGAGTGTGCCAGACATTCTTGAAGTATGAAAAACAAAGTTTTAGTCCAACACGTTCTGTTTTGTGAGGGACAGTGAAATAATTTCATATAACTAAAGAAATAAACAAGCTAAGACAATAACTTTAAAACACCTAGTACTAGTTTGAAACTGAACTACAGACAAAGCACTGAAATACCTTAGAGTTTAGTGATTCAAAAGCCATGAGAATGATAACAAGTGAACCTCAAAGATAGGTCTGCTGTTCCTTGGCTTAGTGATCAACATTCTGGCCTATTGCTGATGACTACAACCTTTGCCTGGAATGTTGGTACTTGTACTGAAATTCATTCTTCCATGTTATTAAATGATGTAACACTGGGGACAATCAACTTTCAAAAAATTTCCATTTTTAGTTTTTATATAACACATCAAAATATTCTGGAGATATAACATTCAATTTTAACATTAAAAATTTTTTCAGACTTTCCTAAATTACTTGGGGGTGAATATTTCATCTTGTTCACTGCTGTACCCCTTGTGTTTAATCCTGGTGCTTAATCATAGGGCCTAGGGAGGCAACAACATTTGTCGAATTGAAACTAAATTACATTTACCTAAAATTCTAAAAATTAATTTTAATTTGCTATATACAAACTAAAACTAACATTCTACGCAAGCAAAATGCAATACGTGAAATCACTGTCTGGGTATGTGTGTGAACGTGCATTGAATACACTTCTGAAAGTGCAGCTTAACTGCCTTTACAGAAGAAGATAAGTATAACTACACGTGATAAGCATTTTGGAAAATACATGGTGAATGTTTTCTGTTTCAGCAGGTTTCTTTCCCTGGAGGACAAACCTAAAATACTCCTTTTACAACATTCTAACAGAAATCTGCAAAGGAGAGTTAAAAAAGAACACACATTTTTGCAAACAGGTTTCATTCTTTCTGAAAAGATTTAAAAATCGTATTTCTGCCCTGGGATTTAGTAGTCCTATGCTAAGCTCAGGAAGGAAAATACAATCAGTTTATCTGTCAGAACTACTTGGAATAAAGGCAGTCACCTTCAAAAAAGGTATATCACATAGAGTAACAAATGTCAGGCATAGTTTATAAAAATTCAATGCTATCAACATCTGATTGCTACTTTTCACCAGTTCCTCAAAGCATACAGTTTATTTTTTAAATGTGAGACAGAGATACAATTTTTTTCTAAAATACTAATAATATGACAACTTCATATCCTGGCTGTGAAAAGAAGTTAATAAATAAGTCAATTGGGTTCTTGCAACATACCCACACTTTTTTTTCCTATTTGGTGAGGAACATGCTGTCCTGTAGATTTTCTTTGTCAATACAAAGCAAAATATATTTTAAAGATTAGATTTATACTTTAGGAAAGCAATAATAAATTTTATATCAACATAAATGGATACAATCTGTGAAAATTTTTATGATCTGAGAAATAATAAAAGAATTGAAGTATGTATAGAGTTTTGTTCATGCTTCAAAGCAATACCACTATCTATGTTTTATATTAAGAAAACCAGAGGCAGTGCTTGGTATAAAATGTTCTGCAATCCTGGTTGAAATTAGCAATTTAAATTTGTTGAATGAGGTTACAGTGCAATATCTAATGCACAAATCACAGAGATTTGAATACTTGCATAGTTGTTTTAAAATGTATCAAAAGGCCACAGGTTAACAATAATGAATGTGTGTTATATTATTATTATTAAAATATGCAATCTTTGATAATAATTTATTTGTTTTACAAATGCATTGGGGGGTTAAAATTTTTCTATTCATCTGTGACAGACCATGAAATTCAATATTGCTCACCATGACCAATCCATGAAATTTGTCAACTTTGTTCCTGATTTTCACAGGGCTTTCCCCTTAGATGAAATGACCCATTGAACTAAGAGCATAGTAATTTTTTCATCTATGGTAAATCAGTTTAGTTTACTAGGATTTATTATAGGCTTCAGACCTTGAGCTTTTTATGATTATGCACCATTATGTATATAATCCCAAATTTATGGCAGTTTATCTCACTATTTCTTTCCCTTTCTGAAAGAACTCTCCATTTCTAAAATGAGTTCTCAATGGTAAGGTTGCCAGAAGAAGCAATCTGTAAACAATGGGTCTGTTGAAAGTCAAGGAGTGGGTGAAAATTATAGGGAAATTGAAATCAAACTTGTTAATTACTCTTAGAATTTCTAACACAAAAGTCTTAAAATTTACTGAAAATCAAGATTTATATATTGCCTTTACCAGCATAGTGCAGAAACAAATACTTTACCTAATTTATCCTAAGAAATAGAAATATGTATAATTTTTACTATCCAAGAAACTAAGAATATGCAATATCTAGTCTTTCAAGACAAAGTGACTATTTTGGAGGAGGGTTTAAACAAAATTGTATTAATGTTTTATTATAAGATTTACTCTAATCTCTTTTAAAATATTACAAATGTGAATGAAATAAGCCAGAAAAGTAGTTCAATTTTTTTAATTTCCCTAAATCTTATTTGTTTAGCTAAGTAAAATATTTCAACATTTAAATAATGTAATTACTTGTTCCTATTTCCACTGACTGCCATTACTAGCTCAGTCACCAAAGTCTAATACTAAAAATGCAAATCTATGGCAGAGTAACTGAAAGTATGGAACCATTAGGTCTCTTCCAGATTTGAGAATATTTTATTTTATTTATTTTTTTGGCCGCACTGCACAGCATGTGGGATCTTAGTTCCCTGACCAGGGATCGAACCCATGCCCCCCTGCAGTGGAAGCACAAGAGTCTTAGCCGCTGGACCACCAGGGAAGTCCCTTGAGAATATTTTACAGTCATTTAAAAATATTTTTTTATTAGAGAAAATCACTGTATATCAAATTAAAAATTAAAAAATATTTTTAAAAGGCGCACAAAGCCATTGGATATGATTTATTTTTTCATAGAGTAATCAAGCTATGACTGAAATAACCAATCCATTAATATAATTTGATCATTTAAACAACTCAAAATAGTGATGCTCGAAATGATCCTGCTTGTATTGGCGCCTTATCAACTGAATAGGCTCGACCAATAGAGATATACCACATTACTAGGACCAAATTACTCTGAGAATGAAGAAACCCCTGTTGGTTAGTGTTAGTTTTGTAAAATGGTTCACCTCATATCAAAAACGCACTTCAATAAATTTCTACTTGCTACTTCACACAATTCAGTAAGTATCATGAAAATAACTCTGTTAAATCACATTATTTTATATATCATAATAGCTAAAAAGAAAATATATTGGATACTTACTGGTATAATTCAGTTAGTGGTGAAGTCAAAATGACTAATGTTATGAAGAGATTATTACAATGGGTATGAATTTTTAAAATTTTATCATCTACATACTCATGAGGATTCAAAAGCTTCTGTACAGATGTGCAAACTGACCATAACATGTTCTCAGTGCATATTAAAATTGTTGTGACATCAAGTCTGTTGGAAAGAAAAATAAGAAAATCATGTTAAAAGCGTTTTTCTGCTTGGTATATACACTATCATCCATAGCTATTATATTAAGAATATGTAAGAATAGATATATTTGGTTAGCTATCAGAGCTTCAGAGATCAAAAACTGATAGACAGCATCAAAGATAGCTTTTGAGTTTCCAAGTGTTAGCTGACCCATAATACCATTCATTATCTTTAGGGATAGTGAAGTCTATAGTAGTGAAGTGTTTCAGGAGTACTTCTTTTTTTTTTTTAAATGTTTATTTTGCATTATCAAGATACTCTTCAAGAATCTCAAGAGACTTTCCTTCAGCAAAAGTCAGCAATTAAATTCAGCAAAAGTCAGATTAAAAGAAAATTTGCTATTATCCATATATGCATGATAGGTAAAAATCTGATAGCAGGACAATTCTCCTCATCCAAGTACAAGGTGTCAAAAGCAAGTTACAAGATTGGGCAACATGTTCTCCCAGCAAGTGGGAGATGAGAAAAAATGACACTAGAAGTGCAAATGGAAAAGCTTATTGTTTCAGAAATTTCCAGTATTAAATAAATTTGTGGCAAATATGCTATATTTTTTCTTATTCATAAACTCATTTTTTGGTTTCTATCTTTCTTGAGTTTTAACAGCACTCCAAAGATCTGTTTAAAGACGATTTTGGTATATGACTAAATTGTACAGAGCTCAGTTAATTTCCTCTTTCTTTTCTTTTAAATTCAGTGCTGAAGAAATAGAAGATGAAAATTTTGAAGTGATAAGAAACAAATAGGTTTGAGGATCTTTTAAAATAACATTTTGGCTTCAAATGTATTATATATAATACATGTATACATACATTAATAATATGTTATATGATTATATATAAATCATATATATGGTTTTGGTTATACAACAGTTGGAAGCTACTGGAATTCTAAAAGTATCAAGAATCACCCTTAGGAAGGTTTAATTATAGTTTGCATCCACTCACTCTAATTGCTAATTAAACAATTGCAAATCCAAGATATATATATACACACAGACACAAACACACACATGCCTGCGAAATCTGATTTCCTCACTATCGATGTTTTAGAACTAACCATTCAAATAAAATTATTTATTTATTTTACATATTAAAAACTAGGAGAGATAACTCTAGCTTTGCATGGCATTTTTATGTAACTACCCAGAAAACAGAAACCAAAAGTCTCTATAGTACAGTTAATCAATTAAATATACTACCTATTTCATGAGCTAATAGTAAATCTGATTTCATAAGCATCTCATAATGGCTTGCCACATCACAGTCAAAAGTGATTTAAGCTACATCAGGAAAAGAATGAAGGTATTCTTTGCTCTCAAAAGGAATTTTCCGTCTATTCTTCAGAGTTCAATGTTTTTTAAAAAAATGCTTGGTCAGTAATTCAAAACAGCCTGTTCAAAATACCATACTTATGGAACACTGTAGCAGGACCTAAATGCCCTTCAAATGCAGCATGCTTGATCAGAAAAATAATTCCTACTGGAAAAAAAAAAAAAAGCCTCTGATGTCTTTCAGTTCCTCCTAACATATATCGGAAAAAAAAATTTTTTATACCTAAAAGGCAGGTCTTAATCATATTAGCCAGAATGTTTGTAAAAACAAAAGCCTTCGCTTTGTACAGACCATTGCTGTCACGTAAGCACATTTTTGTAATATTCATTGCCTAGATAACCCATAGAATTGGACTATAATTCAGCCTTTAATTTAAGACCCCGTGACTGCTGCTACTCATTTTCTGTGATTTCACATTTTGTTGAACTGGCTTTTAGTAACACATACTGAAAAGAGAAGGAAAAAAATAAAGGAAAAGAGGAAAGAAGTAATTAGACTATATTAAGAGACAAATGATTAGACAAAAGAGTTTCCTTAATGAAGATTAACTACACTATTTAAAGACATTAAAAAAAAAAAAACTAAAAAACGAAAATCCCCTGGTTGCCTAGAATCTCAAAGTCAAATTACTTCATCTTAGCACTGCTGCTTTCTTCTCCATTTCAGGACCTTAATTTTCTCTCTTTATCTTATTTATTAACCTTTGGACATCTATGTCCTAGACTGTAATACATCTTGACTCACTCTTTAGAAACAAGTGGGTTTTATATACAGTTTTAAGAAGAAAAAAGAACAATATTATTTTGATTCAAGTTCCACATTTCTACTTAAGTATCTCGGGAAAATTGAAGATGATTTCCTTTCAGATGTTAGAAATGTGTTAAATATACAAGGAGCTATGTCATGAGACACAGAATTATATTCTGCTTTATACAAATGATGAAAAAGTTTTCTTAAAAAACAATGGTTTTCACAACTTCAATTACCTTATCTGTGGAGTTCTCTTATAACTGGGATGGGCCCGAGCATATCTGGAGGCCAGGAGACCCAAAGATTTCTCCAGCACTTCTGCTAGAATCTCCTGGGCTAACTTAGGGGGCAGAATGGTCCAGAGATCGTGATGAAGCGCCCAGAAGAAATAATGCCACATCTGGAGCGAGAAGGAGCATCTTTCCCCCTAGCAAAACCACCACACATTAAAAAAGACAATCACATCTTCCCAAATATCAGTTTGCTTCCTATGAACCTAATTAGTTCAGGCTGAAAGGAAATAGCTGGAGAGTTTGACACACTAGATGACCAAGAAAGATTTTTGACAACATGTAAAACATCCTTATTGACAAAGGAACATATGTTTTATTTCAATTATGAGACCAGACATTCTCGTGCAAATCCAGACCACAAGCATTTAACCTAGCATAGCCTTGATTTACCTACACCTGGTCTAGAGTTTAAAATTTACTTTAAAATTATTGTCTTTATAGCTGCTAACCAAAGTCATGCTAGTTTAAGATACTGGGCCGATTCTTCAAAAATTAAAATTTATTAATTTAAATTGTTTATGTATGTATATTTTTTGGGGATTATTAGCATCATTGAGATCATTTTATAAATGGTTTAGATTTCACATTGCAATGAAATGACAGGAGCAAAAATAAACTTACATACTATATACTTATCAACATGCATGAAAACAAAGGGGGTGGGTAACTATCGAAGATTATATTAGGCTATTTCATCCATGGAGTTTTAACAATACTAGAAACAGTAAGATAGTCTGAGTTTTGCAAGATTTTGTAAAGCCTAGGCATATGTTATCATCATTTCTTAGTATTTTTACAGTACTTTATACTTCCAAAGGGCCAGATTTTCATTCCTTTCCACCCCGCTACAGACCTCTTCTCTGTGCCAAATTTTCCCTGACCACAAAGTGAGACCCAACAGCAGCCAAAGACAAGGAAAACAGGCAGAAATGAGAAGGTAGCCTCAAGTGAATTACAACCCTTAATTAGTTAACATGCTCTCAGGGAGGTATGCTAGTAGTTTCCTCATTTTCTTCAGACCAGAGTAAAAGATTATTTGAAATAGATTATTTGAAGTTTGAAGAATGTGTTCTTCAAACACTATCCTGATTATATGTTACTGTATCAAAAGTTAAACGAGAAAAACTTCCAATTTATCTCTAAGTAATCCTCTTGGACTTAAAAATTTCTGCTTCGCCCACTACTTAAATTTCTCAAACAAATGTCATCTTTTTTTTTTTTTTTTGAGAATAGTTTTAGTTTTCGTTCTTTTTTTTAATATAAATTTATTTTATTTTATTTATTTTTGGCTGCGTTGGGTCTTCGTTGCTTCGCGCAGGCTTTCTCTAGTTGCGGTGAGCGGGGGCTACTCTTCTTTGCGGTGCGTGGGCTTCTCATTGCTGTGGCTTCACTTGTTGCAGAGCACGGGCTCTAGGCGCGTGGGCTTCAGTAGTTGTGGCTCGCCGGCTCTAGAGCACAGGCTCAGTAGTTGTGGCGCACGGGCTTAGTTGCTCCGCAGCATGTGGGATCTTCCCGGGCCAGGGCTCGAACCCATGTCCCTTGCACTGGCAGGCGGACTCTTAACCACTGTGCCACCAGGGAAGCCCAAACAAATGTCATCTTAAAAAAAAGTCTGCTGTTCTCCTATACCTAAAGTTGATCGTTCCTTATGTGGATACGTCTTACATATCATTCTCCTGGTAATTTCTTTGATTAGTAAAATCTTTTGTAGTTACTGTAATAATAACAATCTATAGTTATTATCTATTGACTTTCAAATGGAGTTTATAAATGAGTAGAATTATTCTCCTTGGGTGGGAAACTTGGATATCAAACTGTCAAAGAGTCAAGTTCAAACTGGTGGGGACTTTGACCACTTCTGATTTCCTGACTAGATGTACATGAAAACTGTTTAAGAAAAAAAACAATTACAAAATTAATGCAGAAGTCGCAAAATTATAGTTTCTTATATTTTCTTTGTTGTGTGTTCTGTGATAAAGAATGCTTTAAAAAATTTCCTCAAGTAAGAAAGGAATTTTAATGCTTGATTTTCTTTATTACTTTCTGTGTTGTGTGTTAATTAAAACAAAACCAACCCATAACTGGCCTGAATGATTTACACTTTCTCCATGGCAATGGGTGGGTGCCTACAATAACATGGCCAACATGATTTCTCATATTTTTCAAAATATAAAAAACCAATTTCCTTAATAGCTACCTTTTAGCAATAAATGAGAAAATAAAAATAACTTTAGGCACACAGATTTCTTCTCCTAAAGTGAAATATACTTATTTTTAAGACTTTTAAAAATATAAACTTCATGTTTACTTAAAGACATTCCAAGCTGGTCATCTTTCTCACAATTTTCTTCAAAATGTGTATAAGTTCAATGTATGCAAGGGCTTTCATTAAACTAAATGTGATTCATTTATTTTTCTGACCTGTTTCCCTCTTTGTTGTCATTTCAAAAGTATTCTGCTAGTAAACATCTGTTATTTTTGTAGACCCACTATAAGGTAAACAGATGTGAGCTTTTATTTAGATTATATATCAGGAAACAAGCAGCTGGGCTTTATTATATAAGCCACTCAATATTATCTTTGAACAGACAATTCTTTATTCTCTGACTATTAGAAAACACAAGTTGCTAAAATTGAGCAGATGTCAACTATACTAAAAGCTTAATTTTAAACATGTAATTTGAACACCCACTGTGCCATCTGACCAGAACCTTATCAGAAAGATACTGAACTCTTTGGCTCTCTCAACCTGACAGTTTAGAAAATGGAAATGATGTATCTAGGGCTCACTTGATATCACAAAATGTGAGCAAATATTGCTCCATATCTTTATAAATTTTTTCACTATTTCTTTACCACACTCTGCACATGGCGATAGGTTCCCCTGAGATCTCTATCCTACCCTTCCCCTCCAGTCAGGCAGATTTCATCTCCTCTCCTCTAAAAACAGCCCTGCCAAAAACATACTAGTCCTGTTTCACAAATCAGTTGGAATAATGGGGGAGCGGAGGAGAGAGGGGTATAGTAAACGGGATAAAACCATGTCAGGGACTCCAGTTGTCAAAACAACTTAGCATCTGTGCTATTTTTAGAAGGTTCTTAGTTTTGGTAAATAGAAAAGCAGTATCACTTTATTTTTCTGAGCATAAATAACAACCACTAACTGCAATTAAATTGTAACTACTGACCATGTAAGTAAGTGTATGGAAGCTACAGTACCATGTAATCACAGGGTAGCTATCTCATTATTTCTGTTTTAGAAGCTAAACTCTTGTCATAAGATCTAAGAGCTGCATGTTATGTGGTAATTTGTTTTTTTTGTTTTTTGTTTTTTAAATACTTGGTAACTTCAATAACAGGTTCTCAATGCATCTACTTATTATTTATACTGTACAACTCTTCTACTTCCCGATTTGCATGAGGAAACATAATACCCCTATGTTGGACATACAGTGAGAGAGCTGTATGTTTCAATGGAAACATTACATAAAATTGCTCATTAGTACACCGACACATTGAAATAGTTTGAAACATGAGATGGATTCATTTTCAACCTCTCTGTTTACCTCAAGGCACATAAGGGAGCTGGGATGCTGCCGGGAGAGGGGAAGACCGATACTTTTATTCTTATCTCAGGATACCAGCTGCACCATACCACTTTCCATTTTTCTTCCTGCTCACTGCTGTTTGAAGTATGTCAGGTTTGGAAAACCCTATATGGATGCTCTTGCAAAAAGAAAATGTATCTGGGAAGGGCCTCTAAAGGAGACCCTTTCTAAGACCCATGAAATCGTCTTAGAAAAAGTGGAAATCCCTTTTAAAAAGCTTCTAAGCTGCTCCTCTCTGTTGTGACAACATCTATTATGATAATAACTCAGGCATAAGTGGAGCCACTGGAACCTTCAGTGTCAGGAAGGTGACAGGAGTGACTTCACTGAATAAAACTCCACTCTGTTTTTCTCAATACTCCATAGATATAATGTTTCACCCCACCCTGAAGTCAACTTCAAGGGATTTCAAGAGTTGTGGTTTAAGTATAATCAATGGGATTCAGGGGAAGGGAAACTAATGAAGCCTGATGAGGAATAATTTTAATTGATCCTGGCTTTGGTTGCACTGGGAGTCATTAGGCTTTAATTCAGTAGAAATTTGGGATTTCAAAACACGGGTTAAATGAAAATAGGTAAGCTATAAATGATCAGATGGGTCTTAAAGCACACTCATAAGAACATACAATAAGAAGGAAAAAATAGGTATAAAGAATAAAGCTGCTTAATAAAAAATATTTATCAAACACAGATGGAAATATATAACAAGAAAAAAATGCAAGGATACCTATAACTGGTCCCTTTGAAAACAATATAAGGCTGTAGTATTTTGGCATTGTTTCTCTTTGAGTTTTCATTGTACCCATTATATTCCAACTTATTATATAGCACTGAAACACTGCAGCTCAAATTAAGTTATTTTTACTTTTAAGCAGAAGGAGAGTTCTAATTATTTCAGGTTTTTAAAAACAGTGTTTTTCTAAGCACAGATTCAATATTTAAAAAACATTATCCTAACAGCCTTCGTGTGTCAGTACTGCCAAGCTCATGTTTCTAATTAGCCAGAAAGCAGGTAGGCAGTAAAACATATTTGTGTAAAAAACGAGGGACAGTAAACTTAACTTCACACCTCATAAAAAGCTTTGTAGTCATCCCAGTGGTGGCTCTCAGCATCCTGTAAAATGCTTGTAGCACAAACTCTGACGCAGTAGTCCGTAACCTGAAACTGTAGAGTGTTGATGAATTCCTGATATCGTTGGACAGGTACCAGGAATATGGGTCTGTTCAGAGGGAATGATCAAAGAGACAGAGATTTAAGGCCTGTGCAGTAGGAGGTAACAATCTCCAGTACTACAAATGGTTTTGATTATTAGATATCAATCATTCATTTCCTCCTAATGCTGAAGTCTGCATCCACATTCACTTTCCAAAAAGAAAAAAAAAAAAAAAAAATAGCTGGCCTTTGTTTTGCAAATCCTTTGAAAACGTACATCTGCTGTTCCACAAATATGCACTTCAGCTTGAGACAAACTTCATTGTCAATACATCATTCAAAAATAAAAGTATTCTTTGTAAGCCTATTATTAGAGATCAGTGCATTATTTAGGCATTAGGTTATCGTTATTATAGAGAAAAACATGCATTTGTCAGAACCAACTTTTGTAAAGCTATCACACATCCCACAAACACACTCTTTTTATTTTAAAAATTGTAATTTTGTAGATGTCAATTATCTCATAAACTGTTTTACAATATTCTACAGAAATAAAGTGATTGCTGGCACATTTTGTTTATAAATTCAACAATCTGACTACTTAAGGGAATTAAAGAAATATCATAGTTATATCCTACAACAAGCCAAATTTACTTTTATCTTCAGCTATTCTTAGTACACTCTCTTTGCTTCCTCTCATTACTACTACGGGATTGCAAAGGCTGAATAAGGAATATAGACTAGATTCTTGGGCTCACACTGGACTGCCCAGTCTACATGCTCCCTTTGCAAGGGACTGTGCTCTCTTCTAGAGAGCACAGGAGCAGCCAGATAGACCATGTGATAATACCTCTGGTCATTTTTCTTCTCTATCCAGAAAACATTTGGTCTTTTTGGACTACTAATACATGAAAATTATGACTGCCAGATGCTTCCTCTTCAAATATGAAGGATAGTTTATTATTAAATGGATGTTCTGAAATATGTTTACGTTCGTCAATAAAATAGATTGAAATGCATCTCTTCTCTATGCCTGCTCCTAACATCTATTTGGCCTAGGAACAAAAGAGAAGGGCATTTTCCACAAATATTGTTTTGTGTGACAAAAAGAAGTTTGTTTTTCCTTTTCAGTGTAGTGAGTACAATGTGCCTTACAGAATGGAGAGGGTTTGTCTGGTCATGTCATAACAACATGCCGAAAATAGTCGCTCCAGTTTAGAGAATGGGAAATGCAAGGGTCATCTGAGTGGGCCTTTAGAGGGAATACCTATCCTTCTTACTATCCGTATATCTGGTTTAATACACCCCATGCTCTACCTTTTTGACATTTCCTAGTCAAGACAAATGAAAATAATTCACCATGTTAATTATTATTTTCTTCTTCTCAAATATTATTATCAAAATTCCACCTCTGTGATATCCAAAGATTACATGTTACTTTAAGAATGGCCATCAACTTAATATAAATGACACTCACTTCTTAGTATTTTCTTTCATCAAATTATCATATTGCATAAAATGCTGGAAGACATACACCGCCGTGGAGAGCAGCATGTGCAAGTTTTTCAGGGGTGCTTTGGAAGGAACCTCCTTGCCTCTCTCTTGCAGTCTGGCCAGGACAGCTGTTGCCACTTTACAACAGGCCTCCACAAAGTTTGCTCTAATTTCCTGAAAAGAATCATCTCTGCATGCCAGAGCCAGTGGAAGGATTGTGTCAAGTTTTTCCATGATGTCAGAACAAAACTAGGGAGAAATAAATGTAGCACTGAGTTATTTGTATTCTGACAGCACCGTGTAATTTATGTACAGGGGAGCTAAATTCCAAAATAATGAATTTGGCATCAAACATAAATATAATGACACAACTTTATAATAATCGATTTCTCTGTTGTAGAAAGTTAAATGTTTTATTTCAAATAAAGAAATACCAAAATGATGCTTCTCTGTATATAACCGTCAAACCTTATGCTTACCAGAGAGACATTATGAAAAACTCATGAAATAGCTTTAAATTACTTTTATTTGTAGTTAATAGGACTCAGAAAATATGTATCCATGATTACATTATTTTTAACTGATTCCTGGGTTTTTTTCTCTAAATTTTCATAGAAGTATTTTTTAAAATTAATCACCACAGATAAATGAGGCTATATCAGTTTAACTTAAACAATCTAAAAGCATCAGAAACAATCTCATATAGCATCTTCTTATTGGTAAAGAGTCAGCAACTCTCAGAAGTGATGCACTTAGATTTCACTAGCTGTGAATTTACTCCTTCTTAATGGCAAAGGAGGTGTGATGGATGGATGGGAAGGCGCAACTTGCCTCCACTCCAGGTCGGCCAAAAGTGTTCCCTGGGGAATGTTCTGGAGCCTCAGGGTGGCAATAGGGGATTAAGGCCACCTTTAAAAACTCTCTTTCAAAAACATTTCAGGGGCTTCCCTGGTGACGCAGTGGTTAAGAATCTGCTTGCCAATGCAGGGGACAAGGGTTCGAGCCCTGGTCCAGGAAGATCCCACATGCCGCAGAGCAACTAAGCCCGTGCACCGCAGCTACTGAGCCTGCGCTCTGAAGCCCGTGAGCCACAACTACTGAGCCCACGTGCCACAACTACTGAAGCCCGCGCGCCTAGAGCCTGTGCTCCGCAACAAGAGAAGCCACTGCAATGAGAAGCCAGTGCACCACAACGAAGAGTAGCCCCTGCTCGCTGCAACTAGAGAAAGCCCACGTGCAGCAACAAAGACCCAATGCAGTCAAAAATAAATAAATAAATACATAAATTTATTTAAAAAAAAAAATTTCAATGATACGTTGCTGACCTCACTGTGGACTTAATGCTGAGTAACTATATTTCTCTATTTCCGTAATTACTTCCTATTTTCTCAGTATGTTCCATGACTCTCAAAACACAGATGTAAGACTGATGTTAAAGGAATGGTCACTAAGGTGTAAATAAAGATTTAAAAGTTGCCCAAACCAATAAAAGACAGTAACTCCTTCAACCTCCTAAATTTCTCCTGGAGTCATTCAAAGGTATAACCCAAACAAGCAGTTTCTCAGCCCCCCAGGAAGTCACAGAGGCCCTCTCTTTAGTTACCTCAGATTCATGGAGCAAAAAGTTGGCAGCAGGTTTAAGTCCTTTTTGCTAGCACAGTGGCCCATGGATACCAGAGAAGAAAACTGGTACTGGGTCAAGTGCCAAGTGTTTCCCAAGAGACTCCATCATTTTTCTATTGGTTCCCTTTGCAATGGCATATATGAAAAAAAAAAAAAAAAAACTCATATGCCAATCTAATTTGAAAGGATTTCATTTGATACTTGCCTTTGCAATTTTCTTTGGTTGGTCTGCCTCAGGAACCGCACGGCTATCTTGCCAAACTTGCTGGACATTTACAAGGTTCAAGGCATAGCTCATAGCTGAAGACCATTCATTCTGTTCCTGTTGGAGAATTTTTGCAGAAAAGTCTTCAATGGCTGTTGTTATACAATGTGCCATGGGAAGAGACACTTCTTTAAATGCACTTCTCCAGCCAAAATTTAGTAAAGTAGCCTGAAATATAAGTTTAATATGAAGTTATATTCATCTTAACTCAACAAGTGTTCTATTGTTATAGATATAAAAGTATTACTTTCATTCAGCATGTTGAATGTAGGTATTCTTTGATAAACTGTAAAAGCCATTCTTACAACCTAAAAATATTACCCAGTGAATAAAGCAATATACAAAAACATGTGCATTCTTTACACACAGTAATATACTGTTATTTCATTTTAATTCATCAGTGGATTTAATCAAAAACTTTTTTTTTTCAAAATTTAATCTCTTAAATATAGTTCAATAAAACCATCTTTATGAAAGCTGAAAGTTCCACTTACTATTTATCACATAAAGCAGGCTTTAAATTCAATATATTTAATAAAGCCTATATTAGATTTTTATAGTCTTTTTTTACAGTTTATTGTTAACAAGCATTGCAACTTAAGACAGCATTTAATATTCAATCTTTTATTTCTTTTTCATTCTCAGAAATCCAGACAAGCCAAAAAAATAGCAATAAGAAATAAATTTCTCAGAGAAAATATACCACTGTGTGTTTCTAGATTTTTATTTCTTTAGAATTTTACTTAGTTTCTCCACCCACAAAGTGGTAAGCAGCACTACTTTTGTTCCAGAAAATGAGGAATTAAAATGATCTGCATTGCTCTGTGTGTGGGGAGTGGGAGAGGCTGGGGTGGAGGGTGGCGGTGTTTTCTTTTTTTCTTTTGGTCTTTGGCTCATGTGGCAGTATGTTTACAAATGTATATTTCCCTTAAGTCCTCTAATGTTCTCTAAAGTATAAAAGCATTATGGATAGTAGGCTGAATCTATGCTTAGGATTAAACTTTTCCTGTTTTAGTGTAATCTTGTTTACAGCAATAATTTACCTACTCCAACTTCAGAAGACGCTAGGCTTGATATTCCTAACTGAATTACTTACTTTTCTGGATCTCAAGTTTTTTGTTGGAAAAATAAAAGAGCTGAACTGAACGATTTCTACGGTCCCTTTCAGTCTAAAATTACTGAGATGATGATCATTAGCTTAATTTTCTTGTATACATAATCCCACTAAGCGTTAGTTTAATGCTTTTTTTTGTACTGCATATACATGCAGTACAAAGTAATAAAGGTGATTCATCTTCTAGAGCTAAAATTCTATGATCCCATAACTCTATAATCAGAAAAAGTGGCTCTCCTCATTATGCTTATAATTAAGATGTAATTGAAATTTCCTTTCTAAAGTTTATTTGTACCTTTAACATCAATAGGGCCTGCCTAAAGATACAACTCTCATTTTATTTTTACATAAAATGAATCAATAATTGAATCTACTCAGCTCATATAATTTCTTTTCTCATAAGTGAAACTTTGAAAGTGCCATGCGTGTAGTTCTGTGCTTGGGACGCATTTACGATAGAAATATAAAAAGGAACCTACCTTCATAAAAATTAAAAACAACAACAACAACAATAAAACTCTGCTTTTTGTTCCCCCACCAGGGCATGTCTATTCATTAAAATCATTCATTTATGCATTCAAGGCAATACGTTATGGGGAAAATTGCCATCAATTGCCATGGTCACAGTGACTTTTTGTGCGTGTGTGCGTGCCACGATGATTACCTTTGCCCATGGTAATTTATATGTAATTATACTACCTCCTAAATTCTCTTTTCAAAATATGGAAAACCAAGCACGTTAATAGCTGATCTTAAAAAGAAAATTGAAAACATTTACTATTCAGATCTCCTCCTAGAAGTCTATTTATTTACATAAAATATCATTGGCTTACTTCTACCCTTCCCATCTGATGTTTGGAACCATACACCTTCCAGTTAAAATATAGAAGATTTACTAGTTGATCAAAGAAAAAAAAAGAGGAAATAATGTAGTTTTCTGTTCTGTGTACAAAGGAGCTACCCACTAAATCCCTTTCTTCTATTACCTAACGCTAATTTCTTAATATCTACTCTGATTTTTGGTTAAAACATAATGTATAATTTTGCTTTTTTTCTGATTATTTTCCTTGCTTTCTACATTGAAACTCTGTTAAAACTCTATGTTCTTTTGCCTTTTTAAAGGTTTACCTACTAGATCAGTCAAGATCCATTCAGAAAATAGAAACCACTCTCGGTATTTTGAAAGGAAGAATTTTAATGTAAGGTATTAATTACTAAGGTGATAGAAGATTTGAGGAGGCAAACATGGGTTATGAAGCAAGACAGTTATTTTATTACTATTACTACTACTACCACTAGCTACTACCACTCCTAGGGCTGGAGGAACAAAGAATGGGAACAGTGCTATGGAAGTGTAGTCCCCGGGGCCACCAGTGAAGGAGGCCGACCTTCCAGGCGGACCTGAAACCTCAGAGAGAGGACTGTGTGTGGGGAGCAGCATGGAAGAAATGAAGGAGTCACAGCTACTCCTGGAGATGTTCTCTCAAACAGAGCAAGGGGAAGAAATCCTCTGGTTTCTCTCCAAGAACTACCCTCCAATCTTCCCTTAGCGCTTTTCATTGGCCAAACCTACCCAGGTCCAGAAAGCAAGAAAGCCTGGAAGAGGTTTTTCTCTACTATACAGAACAGAGCAGAGGAAGAGTGGTAATGGATCTGAGAACAAACAGGGGCATGCTGGGCACACTCAAATAAGAGGCCAGTTCAAACTGTTCTTTCCTCTTTCCTTTCCTTTTTCATCTCCACTTTCTCACTTTTCAACAATTGTCTACAGTCCAAATTCTCAAGGTGTAGACCCCCGAGTGGGATGAGAACAAAGATCTCTTCACTGCCAGCTCCCTACTCCTGGCATGGAACACACTGTGCAGCAGGGCAGTGTTCCCACTAAATTCAACTTTCATCAAAATTAATAAGACAATTTTCAACCAGGAATTATTGTTTTAGTGGCAAAGGGTAAAACTCAAGACATTTTGATTCATAAAGGAGTCATATAAAAATGATGATGCTATTACATATGAATAAAAAAACACCACCCATTTTCCCTCACTTACCTCTTTTACTGGTAGCAATTGCTCTGAAGGAATGCTGGTTTCATTTGTTCTAGGTTTCTCTATTACAACTTCTCTATTGGATGTCTCCAAAATTTCTATGCAATAGAAAACAAACACACAAACTTACTTTAAGAAAAACAAACCATACTAGATGTGATTAACAGGTTAAAATTAATTACATAGAAAAGCTCTATCCATAGTACACACACACACATACAAACACATCAAGATACAAAGAATACAGTCAACAAGATGTAGGGTGATATTGCCATCACAATAATGAGAGGATCAAAATATAGAGTTCCTTTCTATACATACAACTTGATGGAATTTATATGTTATTTATATTCATATTTGATGTATATGCATATATAATCTGTAAAATTCAGATCCTTTTGTCATTAATTCATTTTCATGTTAATAATGTAGGATAAGTTAACAATACAAAGTAAATATCAATTTCTTTGTTCATCGAAAAAGCTAAATTCTAAAGTACTGCTTTAAAAACCAGTGGTGTTCTTTAGCACATTAATATTTCTTTTTTTGAAACAAGACAGAACAAAAGCACATGGATAAACATCATCATATCAGGAAAAATTATACTTTTAATAAGATTATCAATAAGTCATTGGAAAAACACAAACACTGAGACAGGTAAGAAATGATCTCTAGCTTCTAAAATGGAAATACTTCCTCAACTTTTATTTTTCAGAATTAAGAAATTCTTTCCATGGGAAAAATACAGATCTACAAAAATGTAATGAATAAATATGCCAAAGAGATCCTTCCATTTTCTATTATGGTTCTATTAATTATAGTTTAATTCAATATGAATGACTTAGCAATTATCTTTTGGTTTTGCTTAGACTTGATATATGATGACGAATTATATAGCATGATTAATTTTTCTTTTATTTTAATAATCTTAAGAGTCAGTTTCTCCTTATGTCCTGGGCAAACAAATCTCCAAATATCAGTGATTCTTATCGGTAGGGCTTCTGACAAATATAGTCATCTAGAAAATATGTGGGATTTTTGTTTGTTTTTTCTAAATATGGTTCTATGAGCTTAATCATGAACGATTCCTAAGTAACACAATCCACAGAAACATTCTCTCAAAAGGTAAATATTCCATTTGGTAGGCGATAACAACAACCTTTTGAGAAATGTTATCAGAGTTCATTCTGAGGAAAAGTTGCCCCAACTCTAGTGTTTCTTAATCACTTTGGATTTGTGAACACTTCATAGAACTTGATTAAAGTGACAGAACACTTCATCCAAAATGCACAATATGACTGTGTGCGCACACACACACTCACATGTGCTATTGGAGATTCCCAGGCCCTCTTGTAAAGCCCGTTCATGATCCTCAAGGGGCCATGGACTGCAGTTGAGGAATCCTGCTTCATTTCTCAACACACATCACAACATAGACAAGGTTTTAGATCAGTGTTATACCATTTAACCTAAAATGCTTTCTCTATGGCTTGCATTTTATTACATCTTTTGCAGAAGCTAGTGTTATTAATAAGGATCAATCTCAATATTGAAATAAAATCCAAATTAAGCAGATCTTTAAATAAAGAAAAATGAAACTATAAGTCTATGAAAGAAAATATGGAATTTTTTTCCCAAAAGATACAAGGTAGAGACTTTTCAGAAGGACACAGAAGCCATAAAACAATTCTGCATAACAAAAATACTGTTAATTGAACTGGATATGAAAAACTGGCTTGTAACTCTCTCTCAATGTCCATAGCTTTTAAAAAAATTAATAGACTTTAGCTTTTTGAGCAGTTTTAGCTTTTTAGAAAAAATTGAGCAGAAAGTACAGAGTTCCCATATATTCCCTCTCCCCCTGCCCTCAGTTTCCCCTATTGTTAACATCTTACATGGGTGTGGGATATTTGTTACAATTGATGAACCAATATTGATAGATTACTATTAACTAAAGTCCATAATTTGCGTTAGGGTTCATTTTTTGTGTGGTGCAGTTCTATGGCTTTGCCAAACGCATAGTGTCATGCATCCACAATTACTATCACACAGATTAATTTCACTTCTCTAAAAATCCCCTGTGTTCCACCTACTCACCTCTCCTCCCTTCCTCACTCTCCTTAGCAACCACTGATCTTTTACTGTCTCTATACTTTTGCTTTACCCAGGATGTCTTATAGTTGGAATCACATAGTATGCAGGCTTTTCAGATTGGCTTCTTTCACTTAGCAATATTCATTTAAGTTTCCTCCATGCTTTGTGTGGCTTGATATCTCTTTTTTTTAAATCAATGAACAATATTCCATTGTATTGCCATAGCACAGTTTATCCATTGACCTACTGATGGACATCTTGGCTGCTTCCAAATTTTGGCAATTATGAATAAAACTGCTGTAGTAAACATTCATGTGCTGGTTTTTGTATGGACATAAGTTCTCAACTCATTTGCATAAATACCTAGGAGTGTGATTACTAGATCACATAAGGCAAGGTTTAGCTTTATGAGATAACAACCACACAGTCTTCCAAAGAGACTGTACTATTTTACGTTCCTATTAGCAATGAATGAGGGTTCCTGTTGCTTCACATCCTTGCTAGAATTTGGTGGTGTTAGTGTTCTGGGTTTTGGCCACTCTAGTAGGAGTGTAACGGTATCTCCTTGTTTCAATTTGCCTTTCTCTGATGACATACGATGCTGAGCATCTTTTCATATGCTTATTTGCCATCTGTATATCTTCTTTGGTGAGCTCTCCAGATCTTTTGCTCATTTTTAAATTGAGTTTTTTGTTTTCCTGTTGAATTTTAAGAGTTCTTTGTATATTTTGGATACAAGGTCTTTATCAGGTATGTATTTTGCAAATATCTTTCTCAGTCTACGTTTTGTCTTTTCATCCTCTCTATGATCATTCCTTTTTACTTAGCAATTCCACCTTAGTAACTTACTGTCCAGATATACATGAGGACATATAAGACATAGTTCAAGTAAATTTGCCGTATCATTGCTTGTGGAAGCAAATGAAGAGGAAAAAACAACCCTATGTGTCTATTAATGAGTAGCTGATTAAATTATGGCACATGCACCAATAGAAAACTATTCAGCTGTTTTTCTGAATATGGGGTGTTTCTACATAATTGTTAATAAAAACAAGAATCTCTGTATAGTATGACAAGATTTTGTGTTATTTTAACATGGGGATATATATGGAAGTAGTTGCCTTTGGAAAGGGAAACTAGACAAATGGAGTGGAAAAAGACTTAATTTTAACCATATATCCTTTTATCCTGTTTAAAAGTTTTACTATATGCCTGGACTATTGTTGGAAAATATTTTGAAAGAAGAAAAAAATAATAAAGATCAAGTTGTCAATGACATGAAGAGGAAACACTTGGATTCTTAATGTCACTTTACTTTTCTACAGATAGGTCATAAAAATAGTTGACGTAAAAGGTATTCACCCTGGAAAAATAACATTAATTCAAAGCACAAGCTTTGCAGATCTATTCTTGGAACTAATTATTTGCCATTGTGTAACTATAGTTTAAAACTTATCAAAAAGGTTAATTATCTTATATTTATCATTTCATTCCCAAATACATTCTGCTTATTCACTCAAAATAATGGGCTTTGATGTTTATACACACCATCTGCCTGTTTTCAAGATGAATTAAAAAATTAGATAAGCTTCCCAAGACTTCTTTTGCTGGTGAGCAATTCTATAGTAAGATAGAAAAAGAGTTATTGAGCAATTATGATAACCTGTATAATATAATCTTCCCCTCCAAATTAAAAACGTTTTAAAAAATTTAATCCTATACAGAGAAGCCAAAGGGATTATTTTAAGGCAGGATTAGTAACACTGAATCTAGACTAATAAGATATCTCACGATTTTAACAAATTGTGGCATTTTTATATTTGTTTGGAACTCAAAATGGTCAATTTCAAAATTTGGCATTGTCAAACTTTATGAGCTCTTCGAACATTTAACAAATTATTTCACCTATTTAAAAATATATTGGACATTCTATACACTTATTAGCATTGTCCAGAGAAGGTAGCCCATTTTTGGCTCATCGTTCTAAAACATAGTTATTTGCATGCAATCAACACTGGTTTCTTTAAGAGCGTGCCCAGACTAAGGACCTCAGTAGAGTAGGGCAGAGGGTCACAGGAATGCCAGCTGCTGAACAGCCTCTGCCTATGGAGTTCGCTGTGGTTCATTTTACACTTCTGGTTAGTTTCCACACTGCCGTTTTCTTTCATAGAGAGTAGAGGTTGGCAGTACTTCCCTGTGACATCCACTTTCACACCCAAATTGGTCTTCATAGGCTCCCATTGTGTGCACTACAAAGCAACTTGCCTTGTTGGCAGCTCTAAGTGAGAACTACAAGTCTCTCTTTTCTTTACTGTTCTTTTCTGGCTCACAAGCAACCTCCCACCAAAAGCTGAATCTGTAGAAGAGACTACATCCAAGAGATAATACTATGAAAAAGTATGAAGAGAAGCCCAGGTGGCCACCTTGCAAATTTCCAATGTGGAAGCCTTCGACCTCTCTGCCCAAGAAACAGCTAAAGTCCTAGTGTAATGAGCTTTACAAACCCTAGGAGCCTCTTTACCTTAACTACATACGCCTCCCTAATACAATCCCTTAACCATCTAGCTAAGGAACTCTTAGAAGCCATTTGACCCCTCTTAAGACCCCCTAAGAGTACAAACAATCTTTCAGAAGATCTGAAATCTTTGATTCTTCTGAGACAAACCCTAAGTGTTCTTCTTACATCCAATTGAAGCAGCCATTGCTTTTTGTCATTGCTGGGGCTAAAGAAAAATGAGGGCCAAGAAACCTCCTGGTTTAGATAAATCTCAGATGCCACCTTTGGAAAATTTGAGGAACTGCCCGAAGAACAGCTTTATTCTGAAGGAGTATTAGAAGTGCCCCATAAATCAAACCCGAGTCCACTCCATAAGATAAGATCACCTAAAAGAAATACAGTAAGATCCCATAACAGTGAAATAATGTCCTATCATTTTTCTGAAATGACCAAAATAGAAAACCATCAAATCATGACCAAACAAAAGCAAATAAATATAATGACTAAATATCTTTTCTTTCTCAGAAAATATTTCTTGTGTCTCTACAAAATCTATTGCGTTGTATTCAAATTCCTAAAAGCACTGCCAAGTTGGCCAAATCTACATTATAGTAGTAAACATCAAAGTAAAAAGTAAAACATTTGGTTAATCATCTTTATATTTTCTCTATGTGATGTTAAGCACCTGGATATTTTTAAAACATCTGGACAATGAAAAAAAAAAAACCTTACTTTTCATCACATTGTTTTGGTTACATAGACATACTAGGCAACTCCTTCCAAGATCTTTATTAGCAAAATATGTTCCAATCAAAACAAATACACCAAAAACCAAATGACTTGATCTTTTTTCTCCCCCATCCTCTCCCACACAAGATTTCTAAGCAAAACATTAACTATCAGGATAACTTAAGATTCATTTGGTTTCTTTAATCATTCAAGAAATCTTTTCCCTCCTGATTTAAGAAACCAAGGCTTTTGATAAGAATTGATTAACGTGGCTACACTGAATAAACCATTTAAGATTTTTCTTGACAATTTCCCTCAAGATCATTCTTTTCAGGGATCCATTTACATAAAATTATGGCAGATTAAATCTTGGCTTTGTTACAAAAATATATGAATGAAGAACACATATATCACAAGAGGATGTTCTAATACTTAGACATTTCTTACAGCTGTCCTTCAAATTTCCTTCCACTTACTATGTTTGATAATCCACAAATGTGTTTCTATAGTACACTATTATTAATGTGATACTGAAGTTGCTTTTATCTGCCATGCTGCTTATATGATGACAAATTTGGTGTAAGACAGTATATTGTGGCATAATTATATATTTTCTCTGTTGATTTTATTCAATAATCATAACTATTGCTCTCAAATACACAGCACTGGCAAGTCTCAACATTGCTTGATCTCAATCCAGTGCAGTTGAACCAGCTTTTTCTTTTTCTCCTTTTTTCCTGAAATCAGTATGTCAAATCTTTGCTTCAGTTCTTGGCTATTTAACTTTTATATCTTTAGACTACCTCTCTAACACAATTCTAGTTCTGAATTTATGCTGCCCTTAAGAGGAATAAAGTTCTCAGAATGAGCTATTTCTCAAGGGCCTGGCCTAGGACCAATACAAGATGAATCCAAATGGATAGGGGTCTAGATGCTTTGGAGTTCACTCTGTGTTTTGATCCACACCTCAGAAAAGATCTGCTAGAGATGTGGATGAGTGACGCCAAATCTTAGCCGGGCATGATGGATGAGTACCAACACCAAGTGTCAACTGCTTGTGGCACCAATAAATTTTTGTCAAAAATTAGGACATCATATTTCTCTATTCAGATCTCTCTTTGATCCAGTTAGTTCCATCTAGAAGACCCTCTAGGGCTCACATTACCTCCCAATAAATCGACTTTTTCATTCCATCTTTTAATTTTCATATTATCTGTCCTATGTTTTTATTATTTTCCCATTTGATTTTTTTTGTCAGATTCAGAAATCTATATTCCACACTCATTTTTCTTCAAATTATATCCAAATTTGGAAAAAACAATCTACATTATTTATTTTATAATTTAATGGTGCTGCTTAAACTTAACCTGGAACATAGAAGGCCAGTAACCTATGCTTAATATAAAACAAACTCCAATCCTATAACTTTTCTAACATTATTTACCCAGGCTAGGTAAATAAAGAAATACAAAAGTAAATATATTAAACTAAATGTAATTTTCACTAAGAAATCAGGTTTTGAAATTTGCAGATTGATTTTTAATCACTTGCTTCCCTCACTTTGTTTTGCAAATGCAGCCACTATTCAAATTTACTCTCCTTAAAATGATATGTGGTATTACGTAAAAGAGAACTTTGTATAGTCCACTCTGATATAGATGAAAATCTTTATAAATATAGATAGGAAAACAGAGAACATGTCTTAACCATTATGCCTCTGAATTGTTAGAAACATTATTTGAACACACATGGCACAGTTTTCTTTAAAAGGATTTTGTTGAGACTAACTAAAAACAACATATTGTATAATTATAATTACAATTGTAACAACTCACATTTATTGTTTATGATATGCTAGACATTCTTTTAAATATTTTACATTCACTAAATCATTTAATTCTCACAACCCTACATAATATATTGGAATCTAAAGCACTTAATACTGAAAGAAAATAAAGAGAAAATTAACTTAGTCTTACATCATCATTTTAAAGATGAGAAACTGGTCATCTGAGGAAACTAAATATTTTGCTCAAGGTCATCAGGCTGCTAGTGGCAAAAGAGGAGTTACTAGACCATCCGGTCTCCTTGATATTTCCAAAGGCCAGGCTGTGTTTCTTTGAGTTAAAAAAAAAAAATTGATCTTATTTTAACTAAAGACAATTATCCAAAATTGACTTATGATGCTTTTCAATTAAAACTATGGAATTTACAATGTATAAAGGATAAAAATGTAACTTCATGGTGTGCTTTATAGTTAATGCTTATTTAAGGAATTCTGTCCTGTATTTTCGTTTTTTCAGGTAATGGTATAGATTTAATAGCAGGAAGCAAAAACAGAATTATAGATTTGCAGAAGAGCATATTACCTGAAGTATTCCTGGGTGTCTTGAGCCATAAAAACATTTCTTCAAACAATTCCTGAACATTTTGTTCCAACTTCAAAAAGGATTTTATGAGCTGTGATAAGAACTCGAGTTCATCTAAGGAGAGGAAAACATTTCTTCCTTTCTGTGGGCATTCAGGAGTAACTGTGAAAAGAGCAGATCAATACTATTGAACATGTTATGTGTTTTCTCATTCAATATTAGAATAATCAATGATTCCTTAAATCATCAAAACTAACAAGATCCTTAATAATTAAACCAAGTTTGTTCTTTAGTAAATACATATAAAATCTCCTGGGAGAGTCTTTTTTTTTTTTTTCCCCCTCCCGGGAAGCTGGAGATAAGTATTCTGTTTGATGCAAACATGACAATTAAATAATTATATTAAATCTCAGAGTTATTAACAGGAATGTGATTTGTCATTATAAAATCACATCTTATACAATTCTGTTTTTTTAAGGTCTGGCATAATTTGAATCTAGTCACAAGGAAATATCAGACAAGCCTAAACTGAGGGACTTTCTACAAAATAGCTGGTCTGTACTCTTCAAAAGTGTCATGTCAGGAAACACAAAGACTAGGAAATGTTCTAGTCAAAAGGAATCTAAAAAGACATGACAACTGAAATCAATACATGATCAGCATTTTATTTTATCTTATTATAAAGGACATTATTAGGGTAATTTGATGAAATCTGAGTAAGATCTACAATCTAATGCTATTACTGCATGACTATTAATTTTCTGATTTAGACAACTATACTGTGGTTATGAAGGAGAATGCCCTTGTTCTTAAGAAATGCACACTGAAGTATATAAGGGTAAATACTTGTGATTTATTCTCAGTTCAGAAAGAGAAATCATTTTAAGCGGGAAAGAGAATGCAAATTTGTAAATGTGGTAAAATATTAACTTTTGGGGAATCTGATATTTTTTAAAGTGTGAAATTAAAACAAAAATTTAAAAGAAAAAAAGACTAGATAAAGGATATAAGTCTTCAAGACCTTAAAAGTGTTGTTCCTAGATCAATAAAAAGAAGCAAGTTAACTTATTGCATCTAGATTATATTATTCATGAAATCATAATTAAAAATAACTTTCATCTAAATAATTATGATATCTATTGCTTTCCTAAGAACAATACAACTCAAAAGATTGATTTTTTTCCCTCATAATGACATTCATTGTTGTCACACTGTCATTTTAATATGATTAAAAAAAAAAAACAACGTATACTCCTTAAGAGTATGGAGAAAAAGACTGACCTCACTAAACGGTACTTTTGACCAAATTTTCAAGGATTAAAAAAAAAAATCCTTCCTTTTTGATTGCCACTTCTTAAAATATGTATATAGGAAGTGTCTTGAGGCTTAATTACAAAATGGAAAATTTGTAAACTCTTAGAAAGTAAGCATTTCAAGTGCCTTTGGAGAGAAAATACTGAGTGCTACTTAGAAATGATATAAGGTCTGGTGATTCCATGTGAGGAAAAGATTACCTTTGTCACACAGATTTAGAAGGAAGTTTCCAGAAATGTAACAATTTTATGGGTTATCCACTTGCTTAACTGAAACTTTAAAATGTTGGTATCAAATTTGTAGCCATGTGATACAGTCTTTCATATGCTATAGGACCAAAAATGTCATGGTATCTTTGCAGATAGTATGAGAGAGACCAGTCAGCCAACTTAAACTGTGGAATTTAGTCCCGTTCTTAAAAGAGTAAAAAAATGCTTAAAAAAATCTTTAAGTATTTACAAAAACTGTTTCACCTCTACATTGATGCTTAACCCCACATATATTAAAGTCTATCTCTAAATAGCCCTACTCACATCTACTAGTCTCCCATAGGCATGCCAGAGAACACAAGCGTGTACAATCATCATGTATAACTAAGGTTTTGCCATAAAAATCATGACCCAAAAACGAAAAGAAAGGAGAACAAATATATTATGATTCACTTAGCTGTTGCTTGATTCTCATTTGGCCTGTAGATGGAGGCTGATCTAACCTTCTAAGTCATAAAGATGTTCTTTTTGGAACCAGATTGTTTATAAGGCAAATTTTCAAAAATTTTAAGAATTCTTCCTAATTCTTTAATAGTTTGGCTGGAAATTAAACATAGGTTTTGTGTAGCTCAATTCTAAATTGGAAATATTGTGAATGTTTACAAAGTAAGCAAAAAAGCCACCCCCCCCCAAATCTCTCAGAATTATGTATAGATATATATATGACCTAACAGTGCTACTTGTTTAAAAATACATAGGGTTGGAGGATTCTACATGAAAAGGTCTTACCTTCATGACCTGGATTTAGAAGGATCTTGTATTCCAGAAATGTAACAATATTGAAAGGCAAATCTATTTCAATCCATGAATCATTATAACTTAATAATGAAAGAGGATAGAATAATATGTATGACCTAAATCTAATCATTTTGTCCCCGAAAAGCAATGATTATGATACAGGTCCATTAATTAGTAGTTCTTATTTGCTATTACTATTAGCTCAGTGTTCTCCCAAGGCACATCTTGAGGGTTAATTTATGGGGAAAATAATTTGTGATGAATTCATTTTGTGAAAGTTCAATTGAAGTAAAATAAAACACAAAGGATGAAATAGAATTTCCCAAACTTATCTCACAGGACTTGTTTTAATCATCACACTTCAGCTCATGATTTCTTTCTGCCCAAGCATACCTATTTTTCTGTTCCTTAGACTTTTCACTGTTAATCACACTAGGAAAGGGTTTCCCCCAGCAGGAGTTCCCTTTACTTTTGCCTTCACTAAATTAATCTCCTTTTCCTTCTTCTTTCAAGATTCAGTTTGTTCCTCTCCTCCAAGTCACCTCTCCATAAATTCTTATCTGGATACAATCAATCCAGGAGTTTGCCTTCCCATGTTAAGCCAATCTGGTCTTTACCTTTTTTTTTTTGAATCACTGTAGAACTGTCTTACTTCAAGAAATTTTGGACCTATCTGTTTACACACAGGCAAATATGTTTAGCTGGGTACCAATCATTGTTATAAAATACATGAAATAAGGATTGTTGTTTTATTGTAGAATGAGCTCTATGATTCTTAGGAAATACAAATTTCTCCTAAATCCCAAGAAAACTATAAAGAAAAAATCTAAGTTTGCATTTTAGAGCAAGACATTATTTAAATTCACCATCAACTAACAATGAATAAATTCATGTAAATAATAACTAGATAGCTGAGGTTTTTTCCTCTATATATATTTTTAATAAAATTTTTTTCTAAAATATAAAATTCTCTGCTATTCTATTATTCAGAGGATTTAGAACACAATTGAAATTTTCCTTCATGACAAGGTTACGATGAAAGTTACTTATTTTTGTGCCGCACTCAGGGACTAATGTCTGTCCCTCTGTTAAAGGGCATTTCTCAAAATGACAATCATTCGAAAAGGGTTCTGTGATCAAATAGGTTTGGGAATTACTACATGCTAATGATTCTTTTAAGTGATTCACAGTGCAAATTAGTAAAATAAAGTCTATTCACTTCTATAATAAAGTTAAAAAAATTAAAAACTTAATGTTTCTCAAACATTTTTGACCAATGAACACTGGTTTACTGACATATCTATTAACTTCTAGAATTTCTCAAACTGTTTAGGGGACACTGCTCTGGATTACAGTCCCACTTGAGTATTTATAGCTGCTTTGTAATGTTTCCCCCTATTGTTAGGCCTTTCACTGTGGGTTCTTGTTGCTGCCCTTTTCCACTTATAAACTGTTGTTCCTAATAGAATCATGGTATCTTTCAGACTCCTTTGAGAAACTAGTGAAAGTCTTCTAAATCCTTGTAGACCCTCTTATTGAAAAAAATTCAAGTAGTCATAGTTTCAGGGCTAAACAGAACCACCTGAAGTCCATCCATGGTTGTCATAGGGCAGCATGGTCCAGGACTTTGTGTTTTATTAAAAATGCAAATCCCTAGGTCATCTCCAGATCCCTTTTAAGCAAGTGCCCCAGGTGAGTTTTCTGCACAGGAAAGTTTGAGACCACTCCCTGAGGGATCCGTGAACTCTAGTTAAAAACCTTTGTGGTTGAAAATCACTCTCTAGGCATCAGAAAATGGATTTTGGTCTTAGCAAGTCAACCAAAGAGGTGCTATTGTATAAAACAACAATAACTATTAAAAACAAAACAAAACAAAACCCTCTACTTTTTCCATGGTCAAGAAATTTATTTATGATTTTTTTTTTCATTTCTGGAAGAAATATGGAATGCTTGTAGGGAATTTCTAAGATTTATCTATACATTTGCCCTGGGCAAAGGAAGAACTGCTCCTAAAAAAAACACCTAAAGAATAGTTAGAGTTCTTTAGGCACACTCATCACAAATGTTAAATGATTTCCTTCAGTCCATAGACTACGTCCAGCTTATTCATTATAGTATCTTAAGAACCCAGCACAAAGTAGACACTCAAAAATACTAGTTAAAAAAATAAATGTATGAAATCCCTAGAAATATCTAACAAAGAAAGAAATATAAAACAAAGAAAGATTTCATACTTAATCCTAAGATGCATTCTTCAAAACAATAAATATTTAAAGATGTAAGTCAATAAATAGACAAATAATTACAGTATTATATACACACTCTTTTTAGAATTTTGTTTGACAAAATAGATTTAAAAATTATTTCTAAAAAAGAAAATGTGTGCAAAAAGATATAAAAACAATGATGATGTAGAAACTTGATAAAGCATATTGATACAACTGACTAAAACACAATTTTTTTGTGTTTAAAAATAAAATTATACTTTAGAAGAAAATTCCACCATTAAAAAATGCACAGAGATTCATAGAACTGTTATCTTAAAAAAAAAGAGAATCTCTCTCTTCTCTCTGTCTCTCTGTCTGCTATCTCTGTCTCTCTCTCTATATATATTTATACATACACACACACATATATAGATATATCACTCATAAAGAATATATAATACTATAAATTATATACTTAGAAATGTTTTTCACCCAGTAACTAATAGTTAGAATATTAACTCCATTATCTTGTAGCAAAAATAGGGACACTGAAAATAAATCTAGAGGGACATTAAAGCTTCTCACATTTGATCTACAACAAAGCAGCTTTTGGAATAAATATCAAAGTCCAGCTAAATCAGACAGAACATAAAAATGTGGGTTGTGGCTGAAAGTACACATATTATTTTCCAAAACCATTAGCAACAGAATTCTTGTTAATAATAGCATTAAGATACATGAGAAAATGAGAAGCTAGAAAATCAGATAATCTGAAGCTGGTGGATCAGTATAATAGGATAAAAGGTGCACATTTTAGTTTTCCCAAGAAAAACGAACACTAGCCACCCTATTATTGACTGTAAATGGATCCATTTTCAGTGAGGAAGTATTCTTGATGCCACCAGACAAGTGATGTAAAAAAGAGGTGACACACAAAAGCTATTGACAGTCTCATTATTCCAGATGAAATTCATGACATAATCCAAATGGAAGATATTTGTTCCAGTAAAGAGAACTTTTTAAACAGTCTTAAAATAAGAAGTCAGCAGAGACTGCTTAGGAACAAATAACAAGCTGTACTTTTCCTAGTACCCAAGTCACTTTCTGAGAGCAGGTGGGGCTTTGGAGCACCTTGTTGTGTTCCAGTGGCCTGAAGGAGCCCTGTGCCTTCTTGAGCGCCTGCTTCCAAGGAGCCACACAGCAGGGGAAGGAACAGAACGAAAACACTAAGTCCCTTCTTTGTTACAGGAGCCTCGTCAGTAGATTGAAATCATGAAGGACCTGCAGGCATTGCTTTTTTGTCACATACACTAAGAAGAAATTGAAGCTGTTTTTCCCCCTTTCTATGGCATTATTTTTGTAACTTTTAGTTATTTTTCAAATTTATATGACTAGGAAAGCATTTGAGGTAAAGACAAAGAATATTTCCACCTTAGTTTTCCAAACTGAATTTATTATTTCTTATCTCTTTCAAGGAAGCTTGCATATGTACTACCCAAAACAAACAGGGTAAAACTTTGATAAATTGAGTAAATGAATGAGCAAGTCAATGAATGACTAAAAGGAGGAAGTGAATAACTTTGAAGTTGAGTGAAAGTGCAACCAGACACAGTGAATAGACATTTAGATACCCCACAGATAAGTGTCAGGACCCTTCGTCTATATGGTGAGAGGATGGAGAAGGAACTACAGGGAAAGCTGAGCCTCAAAAAGGTAAATGAATCTGAACGTGAATTCAGGAAATGTTTAACTCTTAGAAGCTGGAAGTTGGACTCCCCTTTTCTTTCGCTCTTTCCCTACTTTTGTTTCTTCCCGCATGTTTTATTATGGGGCATGTTGCTATTTCTAGCACCACTACCTGAAGCTCAAGAGGTAGCACAATGGAGTAACTAACACATGGAATTATGAACCAGAGGGTCTGGGTTCAAATCCTGACACTGCTTCCTACTAGTTGTGTGACTTTTAGGAAGTTACTTAGTCTGTCTATGCCTCAATAGTGTATAAGTTTTAACTGAGTTAACATGTTAGAACAGTTCCTGAGAGGTAATAAGGGCTGTATAAATGTGTGATATTACCACCTCCTCTGAGAAGCCTGCCCTCATATCCTAGGCCAGCTTAGTTTCCTATTCTCCGTGTTCCTCCATATTTTACCCTGCACATATCTTATTTTAGCACTTACTATGTCATTTATAATTATTAGTTTGGGAGTTGTCTCCTGCAACTTTAGTCTGAAAGGCAGAGATTTTTTCCCTCTTTACTGCATTCCCATTATCCATCATAGTGGATGATACATACTGGTGAGTGTCAGAGACAACACCAACTGTTTTTAACTTATCTTGTTTGGCTTTTTTCCCTACCATAAGCAAGCTTCTTTAGTAAAATACTAATATTAAATGAGTTTAACATTAACTGTTGTATGTCAATTTTAACAGGAAATACTTTGGGGAGTAAGAACCATAAACATTATATCAAAGACCGATTTCACTGTAAAATACTTTAAATATCACTGTTATTTAATAGGTCCATCTCTAAGCTTGAACATTCATAAAATTGAATGGTAGCTCCACTCCAAGACCTTCCTCTGCTTCTTTGCTATGTCAACCCTTCAAAACACTGGTTTTATTTTCATGTGTATGTGGTCATCATCTTTTTTAGGAGCTAATATAAGCTATGCACCTATGCTCATAGAAAGAATGGCATATGATTCCAGGAGGTTCCCCGATCCACTGAGGCCTTAGGGCCTCATTGATAACCTGGTTAAGGCCCTCTGCCTTGGTGTGCCTGACTTGATGAGAAGTCAGAAGAGCAGGCCTCAGGGTCTTCCTCCCGCTGAGGAGAACTGTAGCTTCTAGAAATGTCTACTTCCCTTTGCAAGAAGAATGGGTTTGGTCCAGCTTCTACTTCATAATCTCCTTATCACTCTTTCCATATGATAAAAGTTCTCAAAACATTTACAGAGACAACTCTCTGCCTACTAAGACATAGGCCCTGTGGTAAGGTGAGGGAATAAACTGAGGAATAACTAACTAATCCTCTACCTGCTCATGAATTTAGATGAACACACAGATCAGTACCAAGTGGCTACTGCTTTGATAGTGGGACACGATGACCAAATCATTCCATTAGAATAGATTGAATTGCTAGTATACACCATATCTGCATTTGCTATACCTACTTTCTCTGACTGTTCCAGGCAAAGATAGTTGTTATGCTTAATTTTGCATCCATTGACAGGATTGTTAATCGTGGTCTAAAGACAGGTAGACCTAGGGACAGAGGGAGTCACTGTGTTTGGAATAAATCCTCACAACCCACGCAAAGCCCCCACGTGACATGGAGATTTGCTGTTCCCTTTGGAAGGGCTCACATAGCAAATCTCTCCTTGCTTCACATACCACTGGCTGAAAAGGGTGGAGATAAAGTCATCTTGAAGCTATTCTTCTGGGTCAATGAGAAAAACTAAAAAGAAACTGCTTCTATTATTACCCTTTTATGATTCCCAGGCCAACACTGGCTCCACTGGATGTTACCTAAATGTACTGTTAAATGATAACAACATTCTCCCACACTCCATTCCATCTTCTCTGGCAGAAGCTGTCAGTATTACATTAACAAGGGATCAGACTTCTCATTCATTTGCCAAGGGTATAATACTCCTGTCCCTCTCCTATTTTCTCTCTTTCTTATTTTGTTTTTCTGACTGAGAACATGAGAGAGAATATCTGACTCCTGATGTGGTCACTGTTATTTGAAGATGCTAATCAAAGAATGGCTTACATTTGAATTCAGCCAAAACTGAGAAATGTACCCAGGATAAATTTCTGAATATTTTCTCAGCTGACTTTTGTTTTATGCTGGTATAACTCCCAGTTATAAACACGTAGATATGCTGATCCTTTTAAAGAACATCATAATAAAAAGACATCTCTAGTGTAATGAAATGGGGTTTAAATTCTAAGTACTGTATGCTAATGGCACATTATTAATGAAATATCTTCCTAATATCCCTTTCTCAGTCTCAAATTTTGCTAGAGTTCAGTTAATTATAGCTCTTATCATAGGTGTTACATTCTATTATCATGACCAAAAATTAACCTGTAGAAAAATCTTAAACTAAGTTAACAATTCATTTTTACTGTAGTCTAAGGTTGTATCTGAGAATTGATATTTCACTTTTTAAAAGAATATGCCATGATAGAGATGTTACATTATCAGCTTTTAATATAACATGTTAAAAATTAATTAAAAAAATTAGCACTGGTATAAAAATAATGCCATCATCAAAAAGATGGATTTAAGTTAAGACTAACCTGCTGAGTATGCTTCCTAATATATTTTCTAATTGAATCATAACCTTTCAAAAGAGATTGAACATTTTTCCTCTCTTACACTAAAAAGTAAAGAGTAAGATTCTCTTTACACTTTTTTTATCAGTAGGCAAATTATAATGCCTATGAAGGTATGTTAAAGTTAATATGAAAGGAGATAGATATGGTGATAATAGCAGTATCTTGTACCCACCCAGAAAGCTGTACTCATGAGCTCATTATTCTAACAGAGAGTAGCACAGGCCTTAGACTTAGGGAAGCCATTTACCAGGTGTGATAGCACCTCACTGAGCAAATTTTATAGGTATTTTACCTTTTTAGCTGTCTTTCTCACCTAAGTAATAGTTAATTCAGCCACAAAGGCAAAGTCATATTTCCTTCAAACTTCAAATAAGACTTTGGAGCCCCCTGGGAAAATATCATCTTTTATATTGTCTTCCCTCAAAAGGCCTATGAGCTATGAAAAAAATCAACAAAGATTTGCCTTGTACGTATAATGCACTAGGCAACCATGTGACATACACCACTGACAGATATGAGAGAGCTACAGAGTAGCGTCTGAAAGTAGGATGGGGGTGACTAGTCAGGGCCATGCTTCATACCAGTCACCATCAGCTCCTGTGGCCACCCCTGTCTCTTCAGAGTAAATTTATCTCTCTTCAACTATTTAACTTCAGGCAAGAAAAAAGGCATTAGTTTCAATATATATTAAAAACTCCGAACTAAGAAAAGTCCACAGATAAAAAACTAATTGAGGACATGATCAGGAGTTGATTGTCAACCTATTTTGATATAAATGGCCAGTAATGGGTTCTGTTGTTCTGTTACAGTTTATTTCGTGAAAATATTGCTTTTGATTGAAAAAAGTAAATAAAAAAATACATGAAAAATTAAACTGAACTTGGTGTTTCTTTGCGTATATAAATATTAGTTGTCTTTGATTTTTGTATTATAATAAAAAATATTAAACTGTTCAATAAACACAAATACTTTAGAATTCAACTTGCATTGCATTGGGCCCAGTGTTGTTGGTAACTGGGTTGTGACAAATTAGAAAGGAAGATAACAGTAGCTAGAAATACATCAAAAAGTCTACAAACAATAAATGCTGGAGAGGGTGTGGAGAAAAGGGAATCCTCCTACACTGTTGGTGGGAGTGTAAATTGGTGCAGCCACTATGGAGAATAGTATGGAGGTTCCTTAAAAAAAAAAAAAAATAGAGTTACCATATGATCCAGCAATCCCACTCCTGGGTGTATATTTGGAAAAGATGAAAACTCTAGTATGAAAAGATAACGTGCACCCCAATGTTTATTGCAGCTCTATTTACAATAGCCAAGACATGGAACTAACCTAAATGTCCATCAACAGATGAATGGATAAAGAAGATGGGGTACATACATACAATGGAATATTACTCAGCCATGAAAAAGGATGATACAATGCCATTTGCAGCAACATGGATGCACGTAGAGCTTATCACACTAAGTGAAGTAAGTCAGACAGAGAAAGACCAATATCATATAATATCACTTATACGTGGAATCTAAAAAAAATGATACAACTGAACTTATTTACAAAACAGAAATAGACTCACAGATGTAGAAAACAAACTTTTGGTTACCGAAGGGGAAGGGGGGGATAAATTAGGAGTTTGGGATTAAAACACACACACTACTAATAGATAAACAACAAGGACCTACTGTATAGCACAGGGAACTATATTCAATATCTTGTAATAACCTATAATGGAAAAGAATCTGAAAAAGAATATATATATACACACATATATGTTCAGCTATATATACACATGTAGATATGTATATATTACTGAATCACCTTGCTGTACACCTGGAACTAACACAACATTGTAAATCAACTATACTTCAATTAAAAAAAAAATAGTAGATGGAAAGGGAGAAAGAGGGAAAGGCAGTGAGAGATTAGTGGGGGGGACAGTCCCCTCTAACAGAGATTGGGGCTTTATAGTTTGTAGGATAAATCTGGCCCACAGCCTGCCTTGGTATGCTCTGTGAGCTACGGTATAGTCTGGCTTTTCTCTTTGTAAATGGGTGGGAAAATTTTTTAAAAGGAGACTATTTCATGACATATGAAAACTATATGAAATTCAAGTTTCAATGTGCACAAAGTTTCACTGGAAAACAGCCACACGGATTCACTTGCATACTGTCTCTGGCTGCTCTGTGCCACAATGGCAGAGTTGAGTAGTAAAGACAGAGACTGTATGGCCTGTAAAGCCTAAAATACTAACTATCCCTTTATGGAACAGAAAACCTCTGCCATAGAAGAGAAGGAAGAATGTGAAAGAGAAACAGTCACAGACAAGGTGACAAAGAAAGGGAGAAACAATGTTTAAAAAGGAGCGGCAAGATGAAATGGAGATAAGGGTAATCAACAGCTACCATTTACTGAACACATAATACATGGTAAAAACCATACATATGTTATTTCTCATCTTCACCGAAACCATAATGAGGAAAGAGGCTCAGAAAAAGTAAGTTACTTATCACTGAGGGACAAATGTGAAAGTACTCTTTAAGAAAAATAGCAATGACACTAAATTTCAGTTGAAAAACAAAGTACTATGGGAGTCAGGAGGTGATTTCTAGGAACAGCTTGACTCAGTAAGATCCATGTAAGAATAATATGGACAACTTTGGTCCATCAACAAGAGACAATGTCAACTTTACCCAGCACTGAGAATCATCTTTTATGTGTATCTTTCTTTCAAACACAAAGTGCTATCAATGATAATAGAAAATAATTATATAATGCTTACTTTGTGCCAGATACTGTTGTAAGCATTCTTTCATACATTTATGCTAATCCTCTAAACTGTGAGGAAAGCACTAACATTAGCTCTTGCCTTGAAAGTATGAAGAGGTTAAATAAATTGCTCAAGGTCACAAAGCTCATAAGTAGCTTTTTAAATGTGCTTGCTACATTAGGATCAAACTATAGCAGGCATCAGAATTACCTGGAGAGCTGTTAACACACAGATTGCCAGGCTGCCGCCAAAGCTTCTGATTCAGTGAGTCTGGGGTGGAGCCAGAGAATTTATATTTTTAACATGCTCCAGGTGATGCTGCGGCTGCTGATTTAGAAATCACACTCTGAGAACCATTACTCTATCGCCTCTCTCCCTCTCTCCCTTTTTTTTTTTTTTTTTTTTTGTACTCCCACCTAGCCATCCTGTTTTCAATGTTTAAGGCTTTGCTTCAGGATAAACTCTCATCAAAATTCACACTTAGATCTGAGAGAAAATGGTCCTCTAGGCAGTTTCCTTATATTCTCCTCCCATTCAGGTAATCTTACACATCACTGGACAAGTTCTATTTCTTAAACACTTCTCTCAAGTTACTTTTCTGCTCAAAAACGTTTAACAACAACCGTGTATAACTTAAACATCAAAGACAAGTTTTCAAGACTCTGTATGTAATCTGCCCTTATGCTAGGTATCACGTCATGCATTCAGTCATCCATTTATTTGACACCTTGGTTTTGGCTGCCCAGCACCCTTTTCCCCCTTCTAGTAACGAGTTGATCCCTTGCCTGTTCAGAGGCCTTCTCTGAGACGTTTTGAACAGAGGTACCAGGGAGTTGTTAGGATGTAAGCAAGAAGCTAGTGGCCAGGGATCACCTACTTTATGGAGTGGAGAAACTGTTCTGAGAATGAAGTCATCACATGGGGAGAAACCAAGACAACAAGTGATGAAATACAGCTTGAAAGCTAAGCTCCATTTGCTCAGGTCTCCAGAAAACTTCCAGTTTCTGTCCTTCCAGAGGTTTAATTGTTTAGCACTTTCTTCTATTGTGTGAACTACCACATTCTTCTTTAATCAGTGCCCCGCCCCCCGCTTTTTGCATGTGAAGCAGAGACGAGGAATGGAGGAACAATGGAAGAACACCCACAAGCTCAGAGTCCTGGCTAATGCTTTCACCAGTAATCTATAGACTAGTTCCTATGTGCCAGTCACAGGTCTCTTCATGGTCTCCAACAAGGCACAGTAAATCTCCACCACGTTGCTGTCTGAACTGCAAGGGAAGCTCTTTCCCTTAACCTCTGCCTACACAAGGTCTACATACCCTTCAAGGCCAAACTCAAGTCCAAATAGTGTTTCTAGCTTGCTCTTTCTTACACTAAAATCTCCCTTCTCTGAATTTCTTATATACTTAAAGTTTTACACAAATTACTTGGTGATTAATTTGACATGATAAGATTTTTTTCCTCTCATATTGCTTTGTAGGTTAGTCTTTTTCACCTCCTAGATTTGAAGGTAATAGGGACAGAGTAAAAGGGACAAAGTAGGTGATTAAATAGTTAATCCCAGTAAGGGATCATAAGTAAAGGAAAAAGTATGCGAGAGCCCTATAAGTTAATGATCACTCAAGAAAGCAGGTTTGCTTAGCCACAAAACCATGCAACAGAAGCATGAGACATGCCCCCAAGCAATAAAACAATGGTGGACTGAGACCCACATCCTGACCAGTAAGGTAAGTTAATAATTCCTAGGACACGCTTCTCTGAGCACACTAATAACAAAAACATAGGGAAAGGTGCCATTGCACTGAAACCTAAGATGATCTACCATATTTTAGTATATGTTACTGCCTTTTTGCTCATTTCCATTGTGCCATGACAGTCCCAGTTTGACCAGTAGGGACAAGAAAACTCCCCCACCTGATGTGGAGGAGAAGCTGATGCTGGAAGCGTGACGTCTACTCAAGAATGAGGAAGAAGCTGGTCTTCTCCTCTCCCCACTTTTCCTTTGATTATAAAACTGTAGCCCGCTAAGTTCTTGATGCGGCACTCCCTTGCCCGCCCACTTGTATCTCTCCCAAGGGTCCTATACTAATAAACTCTTTCCTTACCTGTCGCTCTGCCTCTCGCTGAATCCTTTCTGCACCGAGACAGAAGAACCTACGCTCTACTGAGTACCGAGACGTGTTCAGTTGGTTTCAAAGGCACTTGAAGACACCAAGTATAATTTAGGCTTTAAATTGATTTCAAACTTCTGAAAAAAATTACTTGGAGGAAAGTAGTTTTTCTCAAAAGAAATATTATTGATTGTTTCAGAGTTGAGCTGGGGGTGTGTGTGGGTAGCAGAGTAGGACTGGGCTACAGAATAAGGCATCTTGTCAGAAATCTCTGGGTTGAGTGATGAGATGGGAGAAGCCAGGAGGACTGAGAAACAAGGCCCAGGTTTCTTTCTGTTGTGCCTTCCAGATAAACCCTCCATTCTGTATACATTCCTTACTTTGCATTACAGGAAAGCACCAGGAAGTGAACACTGTCTTCCTGCCTCTCCAGATCCTGCCTACCCTGCAACCAACACACTTCCATTTCATCTCGTTCATCCTGGACAGAAGTCAAAAGCGACCCCCACCAGCTGGAATCACTTTCTCAGAACTCTGCAACTGCTTGTCTGCATAACTCCCAAGCAGCTTTTCATATATTCATATTTGATTTCTCAATATAGATGGGAAGTAAGGGTCTTATGCCTTTTGGAATTCCCATTAATCCTAGCACAATATTTCTTAAATAGTAGGGGCTCAATTAATAAGTTGATTAGTTGGCTACTACAATATACCTCTAGATACTGATTTATTTCAAGAAAATGATTTGGTTAAAAAAATATTCATTGAACTCCTATCGCGCGTTAGGCAGTGGCTTGGGTGCTGGGGAAAATAAATAATACTTGCCCTTGAGGTGCTTAGTATCCATATGGGGAGACAGACCCCTAATTAGATATTTTAATAGAATATGCTAAGAGCTTTGAGGAAGGCATATGGAGATGCTGTGGGAGCATGGATTAGGGGCTCTAGCCCAGAGAAAACTTCCTGGAAGAAATCACACATGAGCCATCATAAAGGATCAGTGGGAATTAGGCAAAGAAGGGGAGGAAGAGGGTAGGAGATGGGAGGCAACAGAGCATGAGCAGGGGTTTCTGTCAGTTCAGGGTTACTAGAGAGTGAAAAATATGAGGTAAAGAGAGTCATGACATGAGGCTGAAGGAGGCAGGTGCCAGGTCAAGGAAGGCTTGCTTTCTAATACTAAGTAGCTGGGGCTTTATTCCTGACAGTGGTGAGGAGCCCCTGAAGAGCTTTAAACAGGGGAGTGGCGAGTGCTTGGCAGATGTTTTAGAGGAAAATAAGAATAAGGGTAAGAGATCCAATTTAAAAGCGAAACAAAACTGTTTTAACAGTCCAAATGAGAGATGATAAAGGTCTAAATTGTTCCTTGATGACAGAAATGGAGAGGGAGAGATAGACTTGAAAATATTTAGGTGGTGAGGCAAAATATAGAATCTTGGTAATTGCTTTGATGGCGGGGGAGGGGGTGGAAGGGGAGAATGAGCCATAGTTTCTGCTTGAGTGATCCTTAGTGGCATTAACTTGGATTGGGGAAGAGGACCGACCGGGATCGGGGGAATGGCGAGGAGTTCCGGTGTGTCCATGCTGTGTGTGGAGTGCCTGCGGAATATCCGAGGGACCCGATGAACAGACATTAAGCTCTACAGGTACAGAGCTCTGGGGGGGAAATCAGTGCTGGATCTAGATCAGGTAGTCATTCACACATAGTGACAGTCAGAGTCAAGATGATAAACAAAGGAGATATCCAGATATATCTATTATTTTAATTTAGTCTTACTTCATTACTATTGTTCATTTCTAAACTGAAAAAAGTTAGTATAGCCTTTCCAGATGTCATTATATGAAGCATTTTAAAGATAAAATGAAGTATTCAATGAGAAATTGATTTAAAAATAACAAACATGCAGCCTTTTGTCATATATTGGTGTTTAGGAACACCATATTAACATACGATGGCAAGTCACTCTGTCAGATTAATGCTACATATGTTTTAAATAATGATAATAACAAAGCACTTAGTTTGTGCCAGACACTATGCATAATATCTATATTAATACTTAGACACTATGAGGTAGGCCTTGTTATTATCATCTCCATCTTAGAGATTAAATGACTGACACTCACAAAAGATAAGCAACCTGTCCAAGGCCACAAAGATGCCAAGTGGCAAAACTGGAGTGCAAAGCAAGTCTGGCTCCAAAGCTCCTAACAGCTACAAGGCATCGAGCATTAAGTGCCCTGCCCTCACCCCCAGGCCTTTTTTGTTTTTTTGTAGCAGTGAGAGGATAAGCTGACAAGACAGCAATAGCCTTGATAATCCAGAAGGAGGCAGCCAAGCACAGGAATTTTAACACACACACAAAATCATAATTAATGAATTGATGTCTAAATGAAAACATGCATCAATCTAGGTATTCATGCTTCTGAATTTGTGTAGTTAAAACCAACTGACTATATTGGTTTTGGAGGGCAATTCGAATTTATGCATCAAAATTTAAATTAGCTTATTCTTTGGCCCAGGAATAACTCTTCTAGGAACAAAGCTTTCAAAGATATATACAGAAGCATACAAAGAAAAGAAACTGGGAGAAATCCTAACACCTGTCAACAGGAGCTAGTTAATTAAATAATTAAATAATCAAATAATCATACGATAGCTTGCAGCTTATAAAAAGAATAATGCATTTCATACATATTGATACAAAAGAGGTCCATGACATAGTAAAAAAAAAATTTGCAGAGGAATTTGTAGAATGTACATACACAGTACAGGCAGGTGTGTAAGTGTAGAAGGGTACACACCGAGCTATTAACAGGGATCACTTTAGGATGGTAGGATTAAGGGTAGAGAGGGTGAAAGAGACCTAACACTTTTTACTTTATATACTTCAAATATGTACATACACACACACACACACATTTACATGTGTATTTATGAAATAGTGGGCATGTACTGCTTTTGGAAGGAAAATATTAAGACATTTCTAAATCCAGTGAGTCAACAATCTAATAAGATCAATTTAAATTTAGCCACATGCAAATAAATTATGCTGCATCTACATAATGGAATATCATGGTGCTACTGAAAAGAATGTCAGAACAGATTGCATTGACATGGGAGGAGATCATGAAATATTAATTGGAAAAAAGCACATTGCAGAATAGTAGGTCTAGTTTGATCTCATTAAAAAATACAAATTTGTATGTTAATTCTTATATGTGCATACAAAAAATTCTACAATATTCAACAAAGTATAAGAATAAGAGAGGTGATCCTGCGGAATCAGGATTTGAGGGAAGGAAATGAGTTCTTAACTTTCTCCTTAACATATATCTGAGGTTTTAATTTTTTTTAATAATGAAAATTTATTACTCTGAAAGATTACCTAATAAAAACATTTTCATCTTATTTCCTATCTTAAATATTTGATATCACAAAATCTATAAATATGACCTAGAAAAATATTTCAGATTCAAATGTTTATGAAATATATAATTTAGCATAGCTTTAACATGTTTAAAGGCACACTAAAGACTGAACAAAAAGTAAAAGTACTTTAATATATTTTCAAAATCTCGGTTTTTCTCTTTCTTCCCATTCCCACAATGTAAATCTAAGCCAGAAATGCTCTGGTCTTCCTTTTGGCTGTGGAGTCACCTCTCCTCTGGTCCCACCTCCCCTCTCATGAAGGCAGGAACTTAGCTTTCTTCTTTCACTGGGAAGGCCCCTCATGAGACCGCACTGCCCTGTGAATGAGGATGCATGTTCTCACCTTGTTCTAAGCTTGTTAATGGGAGTCTCTCACCTCTGCTCCACCTCTTCCACAGCACCCACACTGCTTCTCCATTATGTGACAAGCTCATTCCCTCTTCTAAGCTCTTGCTCATGCCGTAAGCATTCCTCTTCCCCTTCTTGGTTGTCTTTAGAGAAGACCAATTCAAGAACCTCTCTGATTTCTCCTAAGGGTTCTGTAGGAAAGGCCTGCCACTTGAGAAGCAAATATGGGTATCTTCCTAATGAGGAATAGTCCACTCTGCCTTTTGCAACCTTTGGCATCTTCCAGGGAGTTAGATATCTCAGAGCCAGACTTCCTCACCATTAGTCCAAAGTGGTAGGGCACTGCAAGGACATGCTGTGGAAGATGCCTGTGATTCTAGCCTGCAAGGATTATGACCATCAAACATGTACCTAAAATTCAAAGGGACCTAAGGGAGAAAGAGCCTCAATTAGATCAGCTTATGAATCATTCTGCTTTTAACAAATGATATAAAAAGTGTATTATCAGAGCCCTTAATATAACTTAAATAAGGCATTTATTGATAAGATCATATTTCTCCAAAGTTTTTGGTTACAAGTAACAGAAAATAGGTAAATTTGAGCAATAAATGGGAATTTCCCACATGGCTAGGCTAAGGGTTTTCCTGTGGTCCTCATCTCAAATGGGTAGAGGGACAATGGACAATAAGCTGGAGTGAAAGTTGTAAAGTCCCTCTCTTTAATCATCATCTGAGTTTGCTTTCACTCATACCAAGCAAGAGGATAGGAAAGCAGCCATTTACAGTTGTTTGGAGAGCCAAGATTCTCAGTTTGCCAAAGTGAGACTTACATGTTTGGAACTCACTTGGAGGCTAGAAGGCTCCAAAAGGCTTGTGATAAATTGGGGAAGCAGCTGTGCCCCTTTGTTTTTATCACAAAGTGGCATGAATGATTCCAAAGTAATATTAGATGAGCAATCTTATTTTTGTGATTCAATATGGAGACCAGATTTTATCTTAGTGTGTATAAATTCTAACTATTGAAAAAACAAAAGTACGAATCTGTTCTTTCCCTGAGAAATCAAAAATTATATTAACAGAGGCTGCCTTTTTAGAATTCTCTTATATTTATTAAAACTCAAAGTTGACATTTAGAATTATGTCTATGTGATATCAAAAAGTTAATCTCAGTATTCAATCCTTTATCTCATGGAGATACTGAATTAAAATACCTTAAAAGCCAATTTTCAAGATCAAACCTAAGTTATGGCATAATAGCTAAGAACATAAAATATGTCAACTCTACCACATCATCAATAAAGATGAGATGCTTCAAACTGCTAACATAGATAACTTAGCAATTCTTGTTTGATGACTATGAAAGCTAATATCAAACTATTTTAAAATTAATATAAAGAAGGCCACATATATCTTTTTTTCCCGAAGACTTATCTTACATAAAAAACAAGGAAATAAAACTATAACTGAATTGAGACTTCAAGTTCTTAAAAGAAAATGTCAAATTAACAATAAACATACTACATGTAAGTAAATAATCATGTATAGGATAAATTCTAAAATAATAATTTTAAAAGCACAATACCCAAATTTTATTACAAGTTAAGATTTCAATACAGAAACTTTGCTATGGTGTTGAGTAACCTCATGACATTTAACATTACTTTGGGGAATTTGAAAAATACAATTAGTTATCAGCAATCAATTTGTTGACTCTATTGTTCCCAGACACCATTTGCTACCAGTGGGAAAATGCTGCTTATTCTCTAACTACTATTGTGCACTTCATAACTTGTTAATTAGCACTTAATTTTCCCTTTGCTTAGGGAATAATGATTATTGCCTTCATCTAATGCAACAAAGGGCTACCTTTAACAACCAATTTTTTTAAATTAGCTAATGATTCATAGACAATACCCATCCCCCCATGAGTGCCTTACGTATTCCATCAGAACATAATAACCACTACAATTTTTCAAACTCTGCTAGAGACAGTTAACTTTAATGCTAACATAAATGCAAGATAGCCACTTTGATTATTTTAGGAACAATAAAACTTTGAACATTTTGACCTTTGGTATGAAAATTTCAATCATAATCTTTTTAAACTTGCATACTAACTGAGTAGGATGTGATATAAAATATTTAACATGAAATGGCAAAAGTGAGAAAGTAATTCCTATCAAGTAGATGTTAAAGACACAAAGCACAAACAATAGAAGCTAAAGTCTTTCACTTTTATATTCTTTAAATATAAGAGAGAGAGATATGGAACCATGTGACAATTTTCCCTTGATAAAGGAAGTAATTACAAAAGGTGACAGTTGACTTCTAAATTATGTCTAAACATCATCTATGGTTTTCAATGGCAGATTCTAATCTGGAGATGAAAATTTCTATCAAAAAATGTTTTTCTTTATATTTATAGATCAGAGCATGCAGCAGTGTTAAGTGTTAGTTCATTTTTACTGAATCATATAAATATCATAATGGGATGGATTAATAAAGTAGGTTCTCTATCTCTGGACAGAATGTACACTTACAGAAGGCAACTCTTCTCTAGTTTCTAAGCCTAAACACATGTTATACTTTATTCAAATAAACATTTTGAAGTGCAAATTTATGAAATCTGGATTGTGATTCTGAGGATAATGAAAAATAAAAATCTAGATATTCTAGGTGATAAAAATGAATTTATATTATACAGTCACATATAACTTGTGGTTGTATGTATATTACCATATATTAATTAATTTCTTACACAGGTGACAGAGTGCCAAATAAACAAATAATATGAAGTGAAGAAAATGAAGCCAAAGTACTTTCCAGTATTGATAAAAGTATGAAAGATATTCTTGTTCAAGTTTCCAAATTCTTATTTCTAATTAAATCTATTTAATAAAAAAATACAACAAACTTTCAAAAAATGTTGGCCAAAACAATTTAGATAAGTGAAGTAGCAAAATAACTGTCAAGGAAATTGAAATATTCACACCAAACACTTAGACATAAAATTTTGAAAAGACATCTTGACTAGGTGACCTGATCAAATAATTCCAAATTTTTATTTGTGGCTTATGGTAATCCAGTGAAAGATTCAAAAGAGTCATACATTTGACAAAAATTAATGGGAAAGCCTAGCCTAAGATTTAATGCTTATTATATAAGTAAAAACAGAAGAAAAAATTAGGTATGGTTTAAATCAGATATGAAGTAGTTAAATAAAGTGAAAACAAGGCAACTAAGCAATTGTGTATGGGGAAACTTTAAGGAGTAAAATTTTTAAGTAGTGAGTGGAGATAGGCAGGCATAAATCCCATTGGCAATAATGTGTTCCTCTGATCTTGGTGATATTCACTTTTAAGTGATGCCATAACTACTGTAACAATCCTGCATTTGACAGCATTCATCTACTCAGTCCCTGAAGACAGTGAACTTACAAGTAGTGTTTTCCTGTTTTTTGCATTTACTAATGACATATTTAGTTTTATAGGCACTAGTCACAGATTGAACCTTTTTTATGTCTCACTGTGGTGTGTAATTTTTTTTTAATAACTGTATGTTTAAAATAATTAGTACTGATGGTTATAATCACTAATTTCCTAAAACTGCAAAAGGCAACTTAATATTTCTGCATAGCAGCTGTAATACACAATATTGCACAGAACTAAATTATTACAAACAGTGCCAGCAGTTTTCTATACACAGTACTTAAGATAATTATAAAAAATCATCTTCATTACTGCTTGCTAGCATTTTTTTAACAGTTTAATTTGGATAGGTTACAAAATACATTCAAATCACACAGATATAATTACTGTAAACCCAAGAAGCCATAAAATGTTCCCAACCAAATCCCTTTGACCCTGTTAATGTCTGTTCCTTGTTAATCTAAGGCAAACATTGTTTGTAGTGTGCATTTGTTATAGAATATAAAAAAAAAGGGGGGGGGGAGGAAATCCCTTAACAGTTGTTATTGATTTCAGCATTTACCGACTGAGAGTTAAGTGCTGTTTACAAAACAGAACAGATGCAGATGCTGACAAAAAGGTAAACAATTGTTGCATGGCTTCCTGCCAGATTCTGAACCGATATATTAAACTCCAAGTGAAGCACATTTCCCCTATGGATTGCACTTATTGCCACTTCATTTCCTATGTGCTCCGTCTCTCTATTGCCGCGCCTGGCACTAAGCTATTTCCAGTTCTTTGCTGACCCCTGAGGCCTGGTGCTACCACACACAGCCATTAGAGAAGGGAATTGCATGTGTCTGACACGGCCTGAAACCAATTATTTGATATTTTCTTCAGAATGATGCCCAACTCTGTTGGGAATGAGCAATCATGAAATAATTTACCTCCTGATTTAATTTTTTCCTGCACAAATTAGTTGTAGACTGAGCTGGCTATACACAGATGCCTGTGACATAGCTCTGTCTTATCAAGATGATACTTGAAATGAAGCACGGGGATCTGAATTGAATAGGTTGGGGAATCCTGCTTTAAAGAGGCATTGACAAGTTTATCAGATATACTGATCACATGTACTCTCTGTTGATTGAAAATGACAGAACCTTAAAGAACTATCAGGATAGTAGGAAAAAACCCACAAGGATGCAAACCATAGCAGTGTATTTAATGTTTTTAAACATCCTCCTGATTTCTGGTTTCCTTTTTGTGTCTTAGAAACCTTGGCACATGATTAAAATTTAACGAAAACTCACATTGGTGCATGACTGAGTGATCTTCACCAAATTTAGTATTTAGTAATTCTGTTTTTAGATATACTCATAAATGTCAAGAAAGTATGTAATTTTCTGTAACTCTAATCCCTATGAGTACCTTTCATAGAAATATAAAGGACTTATATTTTGTTGTCTGTATGTCACAGAAACAATGCAAAACATGAGATTATCACTTATCAATAAACAGAGAGCTTGTACAAATTTGCATATGCTTAATCTAAATAATGAGATATTGAGGCCAACTGTTCAAGCTCTATAAAGACAATACAAGTCTCTTTAGAGGGACTCAGTGAACATAAAGCTTCAGCAAAATCTGTGCAGTAATATCTTGTCTATAAAGTCGAACAAGGATTTTTCTCATTTTTACATACTGATTCCACATTAGATCTTAGCTATTAAATCTTAAAGAGGCTGTAATTGCTGCATCTTCCCATTGCTCTTCGAGGTTCAGGCTCTACTAACTAGACCCATATACCAATAACCCATATACCAATATGGTATACCAATAACCAATACCATATACTAGACCCATATACCATATACCAATAACTGTGAACTTTATGGTTTTTGTAACCATGACTAAGAAAAATTATAAGAAAAATATCCATTAAAAGTACACACTCTTCAAATAGCTGAAGGATTACTATTTTATTGTGCTACTAGAAGAACATTAACAAAGATGATAATAATTGATTTCAGTACAGTTTGGAAAAAAGATATAGGAAGGCACTATAAAACAATTTTACAATATAACTTTCTTTCACAATGATCATCATAAAATTTGGAGGGTATTTCTCTTCTTTTCAGGATAGGTTATTTCGCAAACCTGGGTGTCTACTCCAATAATTACTACAATGATTAGTACTGTGTGCTTTTTGCTAATGGAAATGCTAATACTGAATTTTAAACTTAAAATAATTTTTACCTTGGAGGACAAACAATATAATGCCAGATATTCTAAAATCAGTTCAGTTTGACCATGTCACAGCAATCAAGAATATCAAAACTTCAAATTATTTAGTTTTTCATATATCACTGGCATCATAATTCCAAAGGCCTTATTAGATTTTCATCTCTCACTGGCACTTACCTGCTAACTTGGTACTTCCTATGATTCTATTATGGAAAAGATTAAACAGGTAACAAGATAAGCTACACTTTTCTAAATAATAGACAAGGGTTTTCTGTTTTTACTCAATGTTGAAAAGAAGTTGCAAAAACAAACAGTGATAGGTTTTGCTTTTGATTGAAGCAATATACTGTACTTAATTTTAAGTAACTTTTTACTTCCTTACAAGCGCAATTTTAGATCTCCATTTAGATAGCCCAACCATCAAAGTGCTTATGAATGTTCTGGTAAAACTAGAAGCAAACTAAAAATATATGTATTAAACAAAGGAATAGACATTAAATTTTAAGAATGACAGAGGCAAAAGACCTTCTGACTGGAAATCCATTATAACTTTTAAACATTTTACCCAAAGCTCAGGATTATTTTCTTATTTCCACATGTGAGGAAGGGATTGGTCTAACTCTCAAAGCTACCAGCAGTTTCTCCTCTATAAATCCCTGTGCAGAGAGATCAGTCCATACTCAGAAAAATGCCAATTTAAACAAATAATTTTAACAGTCCCAGGTGTATAAGACACAGATTTCCCCTCGGTTAAAAAATAACTAAATAAAGGTAGAGATGTTAAATGACAGCTACTTTGAGGCAGAAGGTATGTTTTATAACAAATATTTGACTTCATAGATGTGACACTGATGGTCAAAGATTTTCATACTTATATATAAATAATGACATTGAAAATGTTATAACGTAATGTGTATCTGCCGAGTTGATTTTCATAACAAAGAATGTTGAGGTGCAGGAAGAACCATTACAATTTTCAGTCTTCTGTTAGAAAGAGTACATTTTTAAAGGAATCTTACCAATGTCTTTTTGCTTATTAAACTTTTCTTCTTGAACATTTATGAAAACAAGTTTGATACTAATAACTGATTGATAGCATAGTAACCAGAAGTCACATATTACGTTTTCTGAGAACCTAAGAAAAAAATATGTTAATTAAACAACATTCAAGGTTATAATAGTCTACTGGAAAATGCCCATATGCTAAACAAGAATTCAGGGATTCATGATCTGTAAAAGCAAAAACCTGTAAACATTTTTACATAAAACAACAGAGCTAAGCATTCACATTTATCACTGTGTTCATAAATCAAGACATAGAATGACATAAATAACTTTAGCAGGGGAAAGCAGAAGTCAGAAAAATTTTAGAAAGGTTGCATTAGTGACTTACCAAATCATTTTCTACAGATTTTGAATTTCTGGCTTACAACTGCTTCCAGTGTATTACTCATCCACATTCTTTGCTCAATATAGAATAGTTGCAAAATAAATTTGTTTACTTTTAGAATAATTTTATTCTGAACTTCTTTTCAATAATTTGTTTACAATTATTTTCATTCTTCTCTTAATTTGTTACTTATATTTTTAACTAGACAATTTCTTTTTCCAAGTTAAAAAATAAGGGTTTTAAAATCTCAGTATTTTAATCTTCTTTTTAATTTTTAAAACTGTTACTGAATGGTTAATAAGGAATATAAATCTCAAGCTGACTTATGACCCCTCATGAGAAACCAGTAAGTCATTTTTATCTACCATCCTTAGTTTTTGAATGTCATAACTAGAGAATGTGGCTGGTAAAATATTCTTTCCACCTTTAGGAAGAACACACAGGTGTTCTAAGGAGTCGATAATTGAGTGCAATTTAGCGTTTGCTAATTGTTGCTGCATGGAAGCAAAAATATTACCCAAACTAAACTACATCCACTTTATCTTTTAGGGAATATGCTTTCCACCTTTGTTGCTTTCGTGTCTTTAAAACAAAGATTCAGAGGCCTCTGAACATTTAATGGTGAATAATGGGGTCAGAAAAATAGAGCCATGCAGCAGAAAAACATTTTAGGTAAATAAAGATACGTGCGCATATGCATAATATTACATATCTACCCAACCACGTAACGTACACCCTCCCCTCATACACATCCAGTCATTTTTCTCACAGTTTTTAATCAAATAAATAATTTTCACAGATGATACAACCTTTAGTAGGAAGAATTTAAATACGCCATCAACTCCTTAGGGAAAAAATTCTAGTGTAAGACTTTTCGTTTATTTTCTTATGAGGCACTGAGGTATAGTGGGAAGATACTTCTACTCTTAGTTCCGTCTCCAACTTGATTTATTAATCAGCCAAAATGCCGTAGTTTTTGTCACCCATAAAACAAGAACTGGAGTTGCTACACTGCCTAATTTCAGACTGGTGGTGCAGCAAATATAAATTAAATAAAAAACCCCAAAATGTGGAAGCATCTTGCAAACATATCGCTAACATGTGGGATTATTATTAATTAATCGTAAAAAGGATCTTAAACCTAGCAATAATTGCTTCAACTATTTCAGTAACTTAATTACTTATAGCTTAACTCTGGCAAAAGCCTTATATGTAAGCAGATTACCTGCTTCTCTAGAAATAAAATGAGAGCCTCCTCTAGATATTTTTTTTATATTAAGTAAAAAATTAACATTATTATTTTCCTTTTCATGTGTTAGATGGAAAGTCTTGGATTTTTTTTTTCCTTTCCAAATTTTTCCCAAGCAGAAAATCCAGTGATGTAGCTTTGCACTCTATTACTATCATAGTTGCTTCCAAAATCCAAGTTTGTTTAATTTTATATGTAGAGAATAAATATATGTGTTACAATTCCAGAAAGTCCAACACAAAAATCAGGATCTGTGGCTCATGGGAATTACTCTTCAAATTATAAAAGGGTTCCTGATCTTGCAAGGGATTTCATTTAGCAAGAGAAAGAAAGACAGTATTTAAGAGAATAGGCTTGGTCATAACTCAGAAATGGATTTGAATCCCAGTCGAGGTACATCCTAGCAGTGGGACTTTGGGAAAGCTCTTTAACTTATCCAACCTCAGTTTCTGCAACTATAAAGTAGGGATAATATCCAAATTTTCAGAGATGTTTGTAAGAATCAAATGGTGTATCAGTGCATAAAGTGCTTGGCATGGTGCATGGCAAATTAAAAGGACCTAAAAAGCAGTATCTATTATATAACTGACTTTATATATTTGTAAATAGATAACAAGGAAAAATGAAGATGATCAATGAGAAAATATTAACAAAAAATTAATGGTGAATTCATGTTCTGAGTAGTATCCTTTGCAAAGTATATACTTTATTCAGGTTTTTAGTGCAAAATAGAGCCTAAGCTATTTGTGCCTTACCAAAACTCAAGAATCAGAATGGCTGGGAATGACTTTTAACACAGAAAACACTATCTTAAATGGCATGAAAAATTTGTCCTGTCCTGCCTCTTATATAAAGGATGAAATAAAACTAAATAGTTCTAATTTTCACCCTCACCTTGATGGATCACCCTGTGTACTTCTACTGTAGAGAGACAGACAGTACAGAAAGGAATTAGACTGAGTAGAGAACATCCTCCAGGCTCAGAAAAAGGGAAGACAAGCCCGTTCTCTCTACTGATGGCATGGATGCCCTAGCACATTCTAGGAGAAGCCTCAAGAAGGCTCTGAACATGCCATGTAACCGAACTTGCAGGAGGGAAGGCTTTAGAATCAATTACGCCAAAACCCAAATCACGTTTGACTTCCTTCACATGCTGAAAAAAATACTAAAATTATTTACATAAGTTTAACATGTACAATTGTTTTCATATGGCTCATGAAATTCTTACCCACAGACTCTTAGGAAAAGATCACTCACTCTTCCATGCTTTATAGTCCTAATTCTGAGGTTTTCATTTTGTTCTTACTTACAGAAGGGTTTGTATGGATACAGAGACACTTTTTGAGAAAACGTATTTCGTCCACGCCTACTGTTTATAGCATTGCAGAAATGAGCTGGTTCTTCCCCAGGAAAAAACACAAGTCTTAAATCCCTGCTTTGCCTACTTTAAATACATGCCAGAGAAAAGGCATATGAATTTCTTCTCAATCAACAATACAAAATAATATTGTATTTCCAGTTCTTGCCTGTGATCTTAATTTTCAATGATCTGATTTAAAATGCTACTAGAAAAAAAAAAATTGAAACAAAAAATAAAACAAAACAAAAACAGTTGGTTGTAGGATCAAAGGGGAAGCCCAAAAAAGAATTTCTAGGAATAGCTTCAGATGTCAGCTGGAAGGAGAGACTCTACTTCCTGTTTTTGCTTAATCACGGACTCCCCTCTTCACCCTCCCATCCTCATTAAAAATGCAACTGTAGGAAGTGGGCACTTTCCATACTGTTATTTTCGAGTTTCACTTGGGGAGGAAAAATCACACAGATGAAGATCTAAAGGACGTTTCTGTATTTGTTACAGTGGCATACAAAGTCACACACTTAGCCAGCTAATACATCTGTACTGTCAGTCAGCAAAGAAAATAAATGTGACAGTTTCCAATGACAAATCGTAGGTATAAAAAATCTGGTTGTGGAATGATTTCCACGTCACAGAGTCAGAATAAGTTTAGAGTTAAAGCTTAGATATTATCTAATATAACCCTTTCATTTATCAATTAGAACGATATGAAGAGGTTAAATGACTTATCTAAGGTCACAAAAACAAGGGGGTGGGAGATTCAAGACGAGCACCCTTGACTCCTGATAACTGTACTTTTCACCTTCTGAGAGCAAGTACTTGTAAACAAGGAATATACCAGTATTTCATTAAAGAATAGCAAGTATGATAAAACAGTGGGGAAATAAAGCTAATCAACAATATCATTTATTAGTATTTTCAACAACGGTACAACAAAAAACCCTGAAATTGTACTATTACTTTAAAGGAATTTGTGATAACTGAATAAAGATATAACTTTCTCTTAGGAATTTTTCTCCCCGTTACTGTTTTGTATTACTTGAAATTCCAGCTTCTACTAGTGTGGGGTTAGAAAACAACAAGCATGACTGACATCAGAGATCTAATGGAGATCTTCACCTCTGTCTCAGGAGCACAATAGGATCAAGAGATGTGGTATCATTCTAGGAGGCTTGGTCTCTTCTGTAACAATACCATACAAATGTTTCTTTCTGTACACACTTTGCATGCTGGCCTCAATATACTTCTTTACATTTCCCTGAGATCATCACTCAGCTAGTCAGAGCTACCTGAGGAGTAGGAGAGAAATTAGGGTGATTTTGACTGGCCTACTTTCCAATTGTGATCTGTGCCTCCTTAGTCAAAATTCTGCCTTTATCTTGGCTTGAGGGTCTTCTTTACTCTAAAGGATCTTTTCATCCCCAGAGGGATTCTGTTTCCCCTACCCCCAATCTTCCTTAAACAAAATATGAAGGAACTGGGAGAGGGAAGGGGTAGAGGTCACCAAGTTTCAACCTCTCACCCACTGGAGATCTTTAGAAACCTTCCAAATACTCAAAGGCATGTATCATACACTCAAGTCTTTCCCTTTCAAGCTAACAATAACCTCAAGAAAAATTCAGAGTAAGATATACAGGGGACCATGACATTTATCCTATGATTGAAATCTCCTAATTGCATCGTTTCATATCAAAATACAGAGAATTTATCTAACTAAAATTTACTACACATAAACAATCCTCTTTTTCAAACACTGAGAAAAGTAGCAATATCTTTTCTTACATCCAAAGAAAATACAATTTTAAAAGTAAAAGTAACTCGATGACTTAATCACTTAAAAGAGTATCTGTAAAAATAATATTATTCTTTTCTAGAATATATCACCAAATCACAAAGAGTCTATAATATTTACATTATAACATTATTTCACCATTTTCTTCAAATATCAAAACATAAAAATAGACACATAGACCAATGGAACAGAATTGAGAACCCAGAAATAAACCCTTGCATATATGGTCAACTAATATTTGACAAGGGAACTAAGAATACTCATTGGGGAAAGGGTTAAATAAATGGTGTTGGGAAAAGTGGATAACACATGAAGAAGAATGAAACTGAACCGTATCTTACAACATATACAAAAATTAACTCAAAATGGATAAAAGACTTAAACCTAAGACCTGAAACCATAAAACTCCTAGAAGAAAGCATAGGGAAAAAGCTCCTTAATGTTGGTCTTGGCAATGATTTTTTGGATATAATACCAAAGGCATAAGCAACAAAAGCAAAAATTAATAAGTGGGACTATATCAAACTGAAAAGCTTGTGCACAGCAAAAGAAACTATCAACAAAATGAAAAAATCTATGGTAGGGAGAAAATATTTGCAAACCATATATTTAGTAAGGGATCAATATACAAAATATATAAAGAACTCATACAATTCAGTAACAACAACAACAACAACAACAAAATCTGATTAAATAATGGGCAGAGAACTTGAATAGACATTTTTCCAAAGAAGACATACAGATGGCCAACAGGTACATGAAAAGATGCTCAAGATCACTAATCATCAGAGAAATGCAAACCAAAACCACAATGAGATATCACCTTATACCTGGCTATCATCAAAAAGGCAAGAGATAACAAGCATTGGTGAGGAGGTAGAGAAAAGGGAACCCATGTGCACTGTTGGTGGGAATATAAATTGGTACAGCAATTGTAGAAAACAGTATGGAGGTTCTACAAAAAATTAAAAATAGAACCACCATCAGCAATCCCACTTCTGGAATATATCTAAAGGAAATGAAAACAAGATATCAAGGAGATATCTGCACCTCCATGTTTGTTGCAGCATTATTCACAATAGCCAAGATAAGGAAACATCCTAAGTGTCCATTTATGAATGAATGGATAAAGAATATGGGAGATTGAGATAGATAAAATGGACTATAATTCAGCCATGAGAAAGAAGGAAATCCTGCAATTTGCAACAACATGGATGGACTTTGAAGGCATTATGTTAAGTGAAATAAGTCAGACAGTCAGACAGAGATAGACAAATACTATATGATATCAGTTATATGTGAAATCTAAAAAAACAAAACTCATAGAAACAGAGTATTAAGGTGGTTACCAGGGGACGGGGAATGGAGGAAATGAGGAGATACTGGTCAAAGGGTACACATTTCCAGTTAGAAGATTTATAATTTCTGGGGATCTAATGCACAGCATTGTGATTATAGTAATAATAATGTATTACATACTTGAAAGTTGCTAAGAAAGTAAATCTTAAGTGTTCTCACCACACAAAAGTAATGGTAATTACGTGACACGATGGAGTTATTAGCTAATACTATGGTGGTAATCGTTTTGAAGTATTAAGTGTACAAATAGTAAGGGTACAAATCAACACGTTGTACATCTTAAAGTTAAACAGTGTTATATGTCAATTATATCTCAATAAGGCTGCAAAAAAGAGACGTGTATATACAAGGTCTGCTTAAGATATCTCAGTAGATCACAAAATAAGCATTACGAAGTCTTCGAATGAGAAGACTGTGGGATAGTTTAGGGGGAAGTAAAACAATGACAACACTAAAGTAGATTTAGCATACAGAGGATTCACAACAGTGTTCTTAATGGAATGAGCTATTTCCGTCCTGTTCTTTTAGGCAGTAGAGCACAGTTACAGTCAGGGCATTGCAGTCAGACAGACCTGAGTTTATATCCTGGCTTTACTTTGTAACCTTGACCAAATTACTTAATATCTCTATGCCTTGGTTTTCTCACTATATAATAGAGATAAATAAGGGTACCTACCTTGCTGGGTGGTTAGAAGGATTAAATGAAATAATGTGTTGCAATGTCTGACCCAATAAATGCTAACTCTTGTTACTTAAGGAATGTCTAGAGTTTCAGGCAAAATATCGAAGACTTGGGCTTCTCTAGTGGCACAGTGGTTAAGAATCCGCCTGCCAATGCAGGGGACACGGGTTTGAGCCCTGGTCCGGGAAGATCCCACATGCTGTGGAGCAACTAAGCCCATGCACCACAACTACTGAGCCTGCCCTCTAGAGCCCTCATGCCCCAACTACTGAAGCCCCCGTGCCTAGAGCCCGTGCTCCACAACAAGAGAAGCCACTGCAATAAGAAGCCAGCGCACCATAACGAACAGCAGCCCCTGCTCGCCGTAACTAGAGAGAGCCTGCATGCAGAAACGAAGACCCAACGCAGCCAAAAAGAAAAAAAAAAAAAAATCGAAGACTTGGTGAGTGTAAACATATACTAAAGACAATATACAACCCATTCAAGCCAATTTAGATTTTATTCAAATAGGAATATAAATTATAAATTTTATTAAGTATTTATAAATTATTATTATTATTTTGCTAATCTCAAACTGTATTTCCTTAATAAATAAAATTTGGTGGGCTTCCCTGGTGGCGCAGTGGTTGAGAATCTGCCTGCCAATGCAGGTGATACGGGTTCGAGCCCTGGTCTGGGAAGATCCCGCATGCCGTGGAGCAACTGGGCCTGTGAACCACAATTACTGAGCCTGCGCGTCTGGAGCCTGTGCTCTGCAACAAGAGAGGCCGTGGTAATGAGAGGCCCGCGCACCGCGATGAAGAGTGGCCCCCACTTGCCACAACTAGAGAAAGTCCTCGCACAGAAACGAAGACCCAACACAGCCATAAAAAAATAAATAAAAAATAAATTAAAAAAAAAAAAAAGAATGAATGAAGAAAATATTAAAAAAAAAAATTTGGTCATTGGGCTAAATATTAGTGGAAAATATGATTGCTCTGTTAAGAGTTAGTTTAGGAGTTCTCACACAGCATTAACAGCAGTTACTCAGTTTTCTTCTCTTTACCATGTCTAGCTTAGAAACCTTAAACATTAAACCTTAAAACCTTAAACCTTAAACCTTAAGCTGCTAAATGCCTTGCCTGTGGCAGGTACTCAATACAGCAGAACGGAACTGATTTTCAGGCAGCCCACTTGAACAGTGCTGTTTGAAATTTCTTTTACAAGTGACAAAGAATTTAATTTTACATTTTGAGACAAGACCCAATAGCATGGTGGTTAAGAACATGGGTCTTGAAGACATAGAGATCTACATGTGAATCCTGACTTTGTGCAAGTGACCCAAGGCAAGTTAATCTTTCTAAGCTTCTTTCTTTGTTTATCAAATTGGGATAATAAGGAAAGGGATGCACTTAGTACAGCGCTTGGCACATGGAAAGCATTCGTTTAACAAGTGATTTATACCGAAGTTCAGATAAAGCAGCTTGAGAAAGATCAGTGCACTTGGACTTGTAAAAGTGCTTCAAATTTTGGTGTAAAAGCCAACGCACATAGTTCTCTCTCACAAAAGGGAGAACACCTCAATATCAGCCCTAAAGACTCCATAGCAACTTACACATATTTTTAACCATATGGATCTTTTCTTCTGTTATAAACTAAACTATATTTAGCACATATAAAACTTTCATATTGAAAGTACTTTACAAGTAAGCATAAACTTTTTGAGAGGACATAAAAATTATAGAAAATAAGTACACTTATGAAAATGCATTTAAAATGTATGTAATAATTAAAATGAAAATCTATTTACTTTGAGCAAAATTGTAATGTTCCTAAATTAACTGATTTTGTATTCTGCTGTAACCTAAACTTGGCTGATGCATCTCTGTTCTGTGATGTGATACAACTTCCTGAAGAAAATAAAAATTCTAAGACAAAACATTAAATTATTTGAAAATTCATGTATCATATTCATATAATATATTCATATTCATATATCAGAGCAATTTGGTATTGTGGTATTTTATTAAGGAAGGTAGGTAAAAATATAGTGAGCTATGGAAATTTTTATGAAATGATCATAAATTCAAAAATAGCAATTCACCAAATGATAATTTTCAAATAATTAAAAAATATAGTTTATGAACCTATTTAGAAACATACCTCAGCATTCTATATAAAGCATGAGTAATCATAATTTTCAAAATAATCATATTTTTTACCTTAATTTTTCTTCACTGGTAGGAAATTAAAATGATGACAAGAAAAATTTATTATATCATAATAGATTCTTTTATCTTTTATCTTTTGAATAAAATTAGGAATCTTCAAATCCTCTTTTATTATATGTATTCTTACAGGAACAACATTAGAGGAACTTTAAAAATCAGCTGTAGTTAATGCTATGCTTCCATAACCAATTATAATATAGAATTTTATAATTAGTATTTCATAATAGGGCCCTATTGGCATTGGCTGACTAAAATATTACAATTTTAAACGTCCAGTTTTCACTAATAAAAATTTCAACAAGTGTTCAGCAATTCTTTTTACTTAATAATGTTTCAGCTCTGGATGATACAATGGGTTAAAAATTAAATTTTTCTGTTTTATATATATATATATATACAGAGAGAGAGAGAGAGAGAGAGAGAGAGAGAGAGAAAGTGCCACCCAATAATTTATGTGATTAAAAAACTGAAAGTCTTATTGGTAATATTTCTGACTTACATTTCCAATATCTTTAATAATTTAAATGACAGGAAAGAACACACTTCTATTACTATACTTACAGAAAAAGAAATGCATAAGAAAAATGTGTAGTGGAGAATTTCACAACATTTATTTTCTGATTTATTTTCAAATTTGCAATTAAGTTTAACCAAATAGAAAAGTTAGAAAATTAAAGATATCAATACTGGAGAGGGTGTGGAGAAAAGAGAACCCTCTTGCACTGTTGGTGGGAATGTAGATTGATACAGCCACCATGGAGAACAGTATGGAGGTTCCTTAAAAAAACTAAAAATAGAATGACCATATGACCCAGGTATCCCACTACTGGGTATATACCCTGAGAAAACCATAATTCAAAAAGACACATGCACCCCAATGTTCACTGCAGCACTATTTACAATAGCCAGGTCATGGAAGCAACCTAAATGTCCATCGACAGACGAATGGATAAAGAAGATGTGGTACATATATACAATGGAATATTACTCAGCCATAAAAAGGAACAAAATTGGGTCATTTGTAGAGATGTGGATGGATCTAGAGACTGTCATACAGAGTGAAGTAAGTCAGAAAGAGAAAAACAAATATCGTATATTAACACATATATGTGGAACCTAGAAAAATGGTACAGATGAACCAGTTTGCAGGGCAGAAATAGAGACACAGATGTAGAGAACAAACGTATGGACACCAAGGGGGGAAAGTGGCGGGGGGGGTGGGGTCGTGGTGGTGGTAGGATGAATTGGGAGACTGGGATTGACATGTATACACTAATATGTATAAAATAGATAACTAATAAGAACGTGCTGTATAAAACTAAACAAATAAAATTCAAAAATTCAAAAAAAAGAGAAAAAAAAAGAAAATTAAAGATATCAAAAGGTTTAAGTTAAACCAAACAGAAATTTAAAAAATCACTAACCCAAAGCATGCACTGCTCCTCTATGCCTGCTGGAGCTCTTGCTTGTTTTAATCACACGGACAGCACTTTCTTTGAACTGCAGCTCACAAAAATTTTCAAGAAATTTTGCCATTTCTTCTGTAACAGTATCCAGGTAAGTTTCTTTAATGAATTTCATTGTTGAGGATGGAGCTAAAATTTCACGTAGTATGTTAAAATCCTCTTTTATCATTGAGTATAACTTAAGCATTGTACCTTGGTATCCATCAGCCATTATGTCTAAATTTGCTTCTCTGCTGTAAGAAGGAAAACAGTTCTGCAGAAGTTTAGTCAACAGTTTATTCTGTATGTTTTGGTACTTGATTGTAACTTCTGATTCTGGATAAAGAAATAAGAGTCGTTGTATGCATTGATTTTTCAACAAAATTTTTTGCTGTGAATTGTTTATTTCATTGTGGGTTTGTAATCTGCTCACTAAGAAGCGTCGAAGATGTAGTCTTATATCATCCCATATAGACTTTACATCCATAGAGGAATGATCTTCAACAGAATGAAGAGAAGTACTAGAGAGGAAATGGAAAGATGTTCCACTTAGAGTGGATGGGAAGGAAACACTGCTGTGGCAGGAGAGGTCCCAAAGTAAATCCAATACCATTTCTTCTTGATTTTGTTCATTCTTCAACAAATCTTGCTAATAAAAGTAAATTATAATGTTAGAAATGTGATTAACTATAAGAGTAGCAGGAAAAAATGATTTCTACAATCATACAGAATTTCATAATAATTCATTTCAATTTAGAATCAATACTATGATGTTTTCAAAAAAAACTTCTTTTTGCATTTGAAAGTTAATCTATTCAGACATTTTAGAATATTATCTTTACGGTCTGTTAAATTTTGTAAAGCCCAGGTGATGAACTAATTTTTCAATTAGATTTCTCGACACATAGTTTTTAGCCCTCGTTGTTATACATTCCTGATATAACCTGAGCTGTATGTAAGCTTTAGCTTAAAAATTCTAAATAAAAATCTATAGTAAAATATCGACTGAAATGTACTCCTAAGACGAAATAAATTTAAGATCATGCCCCTAATTAGTACCTAGTAGATAATTTTCATGCCTGAATGAGTATACTTATTATTATAAATTCCCAAATGAACATAGAGAACAGAGACCTTTAAACACAGTATGTGCCTAGGGGTTACTAATAGCTGCCATCCTGAGAAATAAAAGTTAATACATTTAAAGACTTTAACTTTCAATTAAATTCCTTTTTGAGAGTCATGTTAAGAAAGATTTTACTTTGGAAAGTAATCTGAGAATATTTCAGTTCTCTCCAAAGAAATAACTAACTCAAAATGGGAAAAAATACTCTCAGAATTGTTCCTCAAAACATAAGAAAATTTTTTTTATATTTTCTGTGTTAACTGACAGAAACAATAGTAGGTGTAATTAGGAATAGAAAAGGGACAAAAATTTACTTTGTTTTTGGACTTTGAATTACATGCAGAAATTCTCCTTACATGCTGACTCTCCTAATTATGTCTATTTCAGGTAGTACTGAAATTAGCTTATATTCTCTAAGTAGCAACAAGCTGATTATTTAAAAAAAAAAAAAAAAAACAGAAGCAAGGTTCAAGCAGTATAAAATCAGGCCAGCTTGGAAATTACCTATTGACAAAGGTATTATGTGTGACTCAGCAAAATGAACTCCTAGACAAATTCCAGGGCTCTCTCTCAGTCATTCTAAGCATTGTGATCTCTAATTTAATGTTCTGTCTGTAATAAATAATAATGCCTAATATCTATGTAGTAGTTCATTATATAAAAAGCACTTTTTGATACAGTCTCTGACTTCTTCATAATGAAAACTCTGTGACATAGATACTTAAAACCCCAATTTACAGATAAGGACACTAAAGTGCAGTGTGTTTGAGTTACTTTCCAAATGTCACACACAATAAAGCACAGAACCAAGAATGGATGCCTGGTTTCATTCTCCTCATCCACATTCTTTCTACTATACTCTAGAGAACCAAAAAGTGAATTGACTGTTCTGAAGCTCCACTTTCTCTCTTCCTTTTTATTTAGTTCTTTTGATACTTCTGGAAAATAAATGTCCTTAGATAGAGTCCAGAACACCAGCATTATGGTAAATTCTATAGAGCAAACTGGTCATATTAGTGCCTCAGACTTGGGTTTCTTTAAATCAGTCAATAACTGTAAATATTTGATCAAGCAAACATTTAAAGAATGATAGATTTAAAACATGTGAACATGTGTTAAGTATGATTGCTTAAATTTTGAAAATGACTTCATACAACTGCCATAATGAGAACCTGTTTCTTATTTAGTTAGATAATTAATAAATAAAAACTTTCTATGGAAAAAAAAATAGATGTATGAAAAAAATTCTGTCAAGATTGACACTTTCAGCATGTAAAAACTTGACAAGGTCGTTTTAATCTGGATCTGTTTTAATAATGTGGTTCTTTTCTCAAAATAACATGATCAATTATGTTAAAACACCTAGGTCTGGAAGAGGCCTATCAGTCTAATGAATTTGAGCAAAACTAAGGCGGCCTTTGCCCTGCAGTGAATAGAGAATAACTTATGTGTGACAGATTAAAAGATAATTAAAAGCTTTTGCTTTTAATTAAATGAGAAAGCATTATTATATCAATATTAATGAAATTCATTATACATGGCTCTTAATAGAAATTAAAGGAATAACTATATCCATATTTATTCTTCAAGGCTCCACCTTCAAGAGATAATGGGTGAGAGGATTTTTCTTAAAAGAATAGGCCTTCAGGGCACATAATCTTCCTTTCTCTTTCTTTTATTACTTTGTAAACATTAAAGAGACATCTGCAATAATAACAATAGCCAAAAATTATTTTCATCTGATTCTGTCATCCTAAGCCATCTACACCCTCAAGATATTTTCCACATCTGCCTTAGTCAATGTTTGATGTTTACACAAAAACAGTGCCTTTTTCCCCTAAATTAAGTTAAAACCGTAGCTACAGAAATCCTGTTTTCTAACAATTGTGCTGTTTCTCTAGTTTTTGGAAGCTAGCTACCCTTGTAGATACAGGTGTAATAAAATAAGTATTTCTTATTGAAGGCTACAAAAACCTCTCTAACATAGAGGGTGGTCAGTATCCAAGAATGACCAATGTAATAATTCTCCATCAATTAACAGTGTCCTATAAATTGCTGCCTTGATTGAAAAGAACTGGATATGCCTGCAGGTTGGGGATGAAGGGAATAATGGACAAGGCTACTTAATAGATACAACTGATGATGATCTTATTGTGCTTAGTAATGAGCACAAGAAAATGAGTAGTTGTGAAGGGACACAGAATGTAATAGATACCAACTTTTCTGATAGACAATCGTGGTACATTTCAGTACACTTTGTGGTGTTAATATGGTATACATCACACCACAAATCCCTCAGGAATTATACTGTTTAATGTCCATTTATGTAAAACCTCATTTTATAAAAATCATAGTGAAAAATAAAAACACATAGCTCACTGGATTCCATTGAGGATATAGAAACAAAACCCTAACCCCTAGATATGGCGGGCTAATATGGTCAATGGAATAAATATTTACGTACAGAAATTGAATGAAATGTATTCCATGTTCACCCCCCCACCACTCCACTGTTAAAACAAAGATTCTATTTTTTTTTTTTTTTTTACCAGTGCTTTGAGAAATTTTATCATATCTCCATGGGGAATGGATGGTGACTTGGATGAATTATAATTATAATTATTTAGCCATTCAAAACAGTCAGTTGTTGTTCGTAGCTGCACATCTGGACATTGTTTGTTAACTTCAGACTGTATTTCTTTAATGCAGTGTTCTATGCTATAAAAAAGAAAAGAAAAAATTATTTTGGTAGGAAGTAGGTAATGGCTCTGTCTCATAATACCACAGATCCTGAAATGTTTATATGCAGTACCCGGTGGCATAAAATTTACAAAATTATAAAACATTCATATATGAAAATAGTAACAAAGAAACTATATATTTTCATTCATAACTGAAAACTGAATGCTCAAATTTTCTGGCCGTTTCATTTCAAATGCAATAGAGGAAACATATCTAGCTACTCAAAGATGAATTAGAAATTCTTTTGTGTTAAATCAAAAATCAAGTACAGGTGCAATGAAACAATGATCCTCTTGATAAGCAGTGGACGGAAGACAGAGAAAATATTCTTGATGACCAAAATCAGAAACATACACTATATACTAATACGTGAATGACTATATAAATTATGGAAAACCTCAATCAATGCAATATTAAGAAATCACAAAAGTTACAAAGAACTTATAATTTTAAAAGTTGTAAAAGATACATGCTATATATACACTGTTACTACAGCTAAGTACTTTTTCCTGCCATCAAACTCTACTCCAAAAAAAAAAAAACCCAAAAACATGCTAAAGATTGCATGTTAAAAAAAAAGACTGGAAGGAAATGAAACAAAAGGTTAATAGCAATTACCCCTGGGTGATGAAATTTGGTGTTTTTAATTTTACTTTTCTATATTTTCTAAATTTTTTGAAGGCATAATATGAAACTCTTCATTTACAAATAAATAAATAAATAAACAGAGGAAACATGCCCAACTGCATCTTCCAATATATATATGTTTTAAAAATTCCGTTAAAAGTATCCTTAGCTCTGAAACTAAAAAGATGTAGTATTTTATTTTAATTTTCATTTAAAAATCTGTGCATTAATTATCATAAATCTTTGTGGAGTAAACTGGTGACCTTAAGCATAATGTCATCTGTGGAGCCACATGGATATGACATATTACTACCACCTGATGGCAGCATATCTAAACTGCAAGAAAGCTTATAAACAGGAAAATTATTTTGAAGCTGAATCCCTTCACCCCAAACTGACAAGTTATGCATTTGCCTCTTAATACTATTAAGAAACATCTGTTACTAAAAAGGTCACTACTGTTTTGAAAATATCATTGCTATTAATTATCGATTCCATGTGATAGAAACACGGAGGCTTTGGAAACCAAGCTCTGATGATTAAAATTGATGTCATATGAAATTCTCTTCTTCGAAATTCGTATAAGGTATTGGTTGCATATAAAACATACACTGTAAAACTTTAAGGAAAGATTTTTCAGGAGACTTCTGAGCATGAGCAAATTCAAACTAAATTACCTTGAAACAAATACATTCTGAGAATCAAAGAGCCTTTTCATGAAAACAAAGAACTTGCAAGAAAAACAATACCTCCTTAGGCCACAGGCCACTCAGTTTCCTGATGAGACAGTCTTACTCAGGAATACCAGTTCTAAGTCTGACACAGATTGGTATATATTTTCTTAATTTACGTAAGCACTTCTATGGACTGAGAAACACGATGCCCAAAGCACACACCTTGACTCTAGGGACTGGTTATCAAAGGTTTTTATTATAGCATCCTCCTGTGTCTCACTCAGTCAAACCTAATAGATTACAGCAATGTGAATTGGAAAGGCTCAGCCGTTAGTCTGCTTAAATCTATTTCAATCAAGACTCAGCTTTTAGGCTAATCTCTAACATGTGAATCTGGGTAGAGGCCAATAACTACAACTTATAAATAGAGTAAAGCCTTCAGAGAGCTAGCTATTTTAGTAATTTGCCCAAACACTGATAAAGGGATTGAGCAGTTGCATTTCAGAGGACCTCCCTCATTGATACAAACTAAGACAGTTGAGTTGGCTTTTAAAATCATTTTGTCACAAGTTTTAAAATGACAGAATTCACCTGTACCTGATTTTGTTTTTATGTGGCTAAATATCTTGTCATTCTGCCATTCACCACTGTCTATACATCTTGCTTTAAAAGTCTGAAGTCTAGAGATTTATCGCCTGATTATTATTCAAAATGAATATTTTCAAAATTTAAGATGAATATCAGTTTGGCAATTTATCTTCTTTAACTGAGGTCAAAATTAATTTAAAAATTAATTTTCAACATCTAAAAGGTAACATTATTTTCATATATGTGTAGTAACATTGCTGATGGAGATGGTGATCTTGGGTGGGAGGAGGTCTATATATATCCTCAGACTTAAATGATGCAAGATCTTGATCTAGCTTTTCAGAAATAACATGATACTTCTCTTTATTCTGGTTTAAGTGTTTTCTATTTTACTGTAAGTTTCTTCTAATTTTCTTTAGAAACAAGGTCAGTCGTGAAAATATAACCAAGGTAATTCGGCAAACAGAAATCCAGTTAGCACATTTATTAACTAAAAATGTCAAGTCTAATGTAGATGTAGAATCTCTGCCCTAAACAGTTTAAATTCTCAAATTTACACCATTAGTTGGCTTAGCAAGGACTTCGTAAAAGCATATTCTTAACTTTATTTGTAATATTAAAACCACTGAAAATACCCTAAATGTCCATCAATACGAGAATAGTTATATTCATTCAGTGAAATAGTCATGAAAATAAACTAGAAATACAGTTATCAACATAGATGAATCTAACAAATGTAATGTTGAGAGGAAAAAAGGTATAAATGAACACAAACCATACAGTAGTTTGAAAACATGCCATATGACCCTACATGTTGTTCAGGATTATAAAAATATGTAGTAAAAGTGTAAAAAGATGTGCTGGAAAAAGGAGTACAATCTACAAAAATGCTGAATCACTGTGATGTACACCTGAAACTAATACAGTATTTTATTTTATTTTATTTTATGAATTTTATTTTATGTTTTTTATACAGCAGGTTCTTATTAGTCATCAATTTTATACACATCAGTGTATACATGTCAATCCCAATAGCCCAATTCAGCACACCACCATCCCCACCCCTCCTGCAGCTTTCCCCCCTTGGTGTCCATACGTCTGTTCTCTACATCTGTGTCTCAACTTCTGCCCTGCAAACTGGTTCATCTGTACCATTTTTCTAGGTTCCACATACATGCATTAATATACGATATTTGTTTTCCTCTTTCTGACTTACTTCACTCTGTATGACAGTCTCTAGATCCATCCACGTCTCAACAAATGACTCAATTTCGTTCTTTTTTATGGCTGAGTAATATTCCATTGTATATATGTAGCACATCTGCTTTATCCATTCGTCTGTCGATGGACATTTAGGTTGCTTCCATGACCTGGCTATTGTAAATAGTGCTGCAATGAACATTGGGGTGCATGTGTCCTTTTGAATTATGGTTTTCTCTGGGTATATGTCCAGTAGTGGGATTGCTGGATCATATGGTAATTCTATTTTTAGTTTTTTAAGGAACCTCCATACTGTTCTCCATAGTGGCTGTATCAATTTACATTCCCACCAACAGTGCAAGAGGGTTCCTTTTCTCCACACCCTCTCCAGCATTTGTTATTTGTAGATTTTCTGGTGATGCCCATTCTAACTGGTGTGAGGTGATACCTCATTGTAGTTTTGATTTGCATTTCTCTAATAATTAGTGATGTTGAGCAGCTTTTCATGTGCTTCTTGGCCATCTGTATGTCTTCTTTGGAGAAATGTCTATTTAGGTCTTCTGCCCATTTTTAGATTGGATTGTTTGTTTCTTTAATATTGAGCTGCATGAGCTATTTATATATTTTGGAGATTAATCCTTTGTCCGTTGATTCATTTGCAAATATTTTCTCCCATTCTGAGGGTTCTCTTTTCGTCTTGTTTATGGTTTCCTTTGCTGTGCAAAAGCTTTGAAGTTTCATTAGGTCCCATTTGTTTTTTTTTGTTTTTATTTCCATTACTCTAGGAGGTGGATCAAAAAAGATCTTGCTGTGATTTATGTCATAGAGTGTTCTTCCTATGCTTTCCTCTAAGAGTTTGATAGTGTCCAGTCTTACATTTAGGTCTCGAATCCATTTTGAGTTTATTTTTGTGTATGGTGTTAGGGAGTGTTCTAATTTCATTCTTTTACATGTAGCTATCCAGTTTTCCCAGCACCACTTATTGAAGAGACTGTCTTTTCTCCATTGTATATGCCGCCTTTGTCATAGATTAGTTGACCATAGGTGCGTGGAATTATCTCTGGGCTTTCTATCTTGTTCCATTGATGTATGTTTCTGTTTTTGTGCCAGTACCATATTGTCTTGATTAATGTAGCTTTGGAGTATAGTCTGAAGTCAGGGAGACTGATTCCTCCAGCTCCCCTTTTTTCCCTCAGGACTGCTTTGGCTATTCGGGGTCTTCTGTGTCTCCATACAAATTTTAAGATTTTTTGTTCTAGTTCCGTAAAAAATGCCATTGGTAGTTTGATAGGGATTGCATTGAATCTGTAGATTGCTTTGGGTAGTATAGTCATTTTCACAATATTGATTCTTCCAATCCAAGAACATGGTATATCTCTCCATCTGTTGGTATCGTCTTTAATTTCTTTCATCAGTGTCTTATAGCTTTCTGCATACAGGTCTTTTGTCTCCCTAGGTAGGTTTATTCCTAGGTATTTTATTCTTTTTCTTGCAATGGTAAATGGGAGTGTTTCCTTAATTTCTCTTTCAGATTTTTCATCATTAGTGTATAGGAATGCAAGAGATTTCTGTGCATTAATTTTGTATCCTGCAACTTTACCAATTTCATTGATTAGCTCTAGTAGTTTTCTGGTGGCATTTTTAGGGTTCTCTATGTATAGTATCATGTCATCTGCAAACAGTGACAGTTTTACTTCTGCTTTTTCAAGTTGTATTCCTTTTATTTCTTTTTCTTCTCTGATTGCCGTGGCTAGGACTTCCAAAACTATGTTGAATAACAATGGTGAGAGTAGACATCCTTGTCTTTTTCCTGATCTTAGAGGAAATGCTTTCAGTTTTTCACCATTGAGAAGGATGTTTGCTGTGGGTTTGTCGTATATGGCTTTTATTATGTTGAGGTAGGTTCCCTCTATGCCCACTTTCTGGAGAGTTTTTATCATAAATGGGTGTTGAATTTTGTCAAAAGCTTTTTCTGCATCTATTGAGATGATCACATGGTTTTTATTCTTCAATTTGTTAATATGGTGTATCACATTGATTGATTTGCGTATACTGAAGAATCCTTGCATCCCTGGGATAAATCCCACTTGATCATGGTGTATGATCCTTTTAATGTGTTGTTGGATTCTGTTTGCTAGTATTTTGTTGAGGATTTTTGCATCTATGTTCATCAGTGATATTGGTCTGTAATTTTCTTTTTTTGTAGTATCTTTGTCTGGTTTTCGTATCAGGGTGATGGTGGCCTCATAGAATGAGTTTGGGAGTGTTCCTTCCTCTGCAATTTTTTGGAAGAGTTTGAGAAGGATATATGTTAGCTCTTCTCTAAATGTTTGATAGAATTCACCTGTGAAGCCATCTGGTCCTGGACTTCTGTTTGTTGCAAGATTTTTAATCACAGTTTCAATTTCATTACTTGTGATTGGTCTGTTCATATTTTCTATTTCTTTCTGGTGCAGTCTTGGAAGGTTATACCTTTCTAAGAATTTGTCCATTTCTTCTAGGTTGTCCATTTTATTGGCATAGAGTTGCTTGTAGTAGTCTCTTAGGATGCTTTGTATTTCTGCGGTGTCTGTTGTAACTTCTCCTTTTTCATTTCTAATTTTATTGATTTGAGTCCTCTCCCTCTTTTTCTTGATGAGTCTGGCTAATGGTTTATCAATTTTGTTTATCTTCTCAAAGAACCAGCTTTTAGCTTTATTGATCTTTGCTATTGTTTTCTTTGTTTCTATTTCATTTATTTCTGCTCTGATCATTATGATTTCTTTCCTTCTGCTAACTTTTGGTTTTGTTTGTTCTTCTTTCTCTAGTTCCTTTAGGTGTAAGGTTAGATTGTTTATTTGAGATTTTTCTTGTTTCTTGAGGTAGGCTTGTATAGCTATAAGATTCCCTCTTAGAACTGCTTTTGCTGCATCCCATAGGTTTTGGATCGTCGTGTTTTCATTGTCATTTGTCTCTAGGTATTTTTTGATTTCCTCTTTGATTTCTTCAGTGATCTCTTGGTTATTTAGTAACGTATTGTTTAGCCTCCATGTGTTTATGTTTTTAACGTTTTTTTCCCTGTAATTCATTTCTAGTCTCATAGCATTGTGGTCAGAAAAGATGCTTGATATGATTTCAATTTTCTTAACTTTACTGAGGCTTGATTTGTGACCCATGATGTGATCTATCTTGGAGAATGTTCCATGTGCACTTGAGAAGAAAGTGTAATCTGCTGTTTTTGGATGGAATGTCCTATAAATATCAATTAAATCTACCTGGTCTATTGTGTCATTTAAAGCTTCTGTTTCCTTATTTATTTTCATTTTGGATGATCTGTCCATTGGTGTAAGTGAGGTGTTAAAGTCCCCCACTATTATTGTGTTACTGTCGATTTCCTCTTTTAGAGCTGTTAGCAGTTGCCTTATGTGTTGAGGTGCTCCTATGTTGGGTGCATATATATTTATAATTGTTATATCTTCTTCTTGGATTGATCCCTTGATCATTATGTAGTGTCCTTCCTTGTCTCTTGTAACATTCTTTATTTTAAAGTCTATTGTATCTGATATGAGTACTGCTACTCCAGCTTTCTTTTGATTTCCATTTGCATGGAATATCTTTTTCCATCCCCTCACTTTCAGTCTGTATGTGTCCCTAGGTCTGAAGTGGGTCTCTTGTAGACAGCATATATATGGGTGTTTTTGTATCCATTCAGCAAGCCTGTGTCTTTTGGTTGGAGCATTTAATCCATTCATGTTTAAGGTAATTATCGATATGTATGTTCCTATGACTATTTTCTTAATTGTTTTGGGTTTGTTTTTGTAGGTCCTTTTCTTCTCTTGTGTTTCCCACTTAGAGAAGTTCCTTTTGCATTTGTTGCAGAGCTGGTTTGGTGGTGCTGAATTCTCTTAGCTTTTGCTTGTCTGTAAAGCTTTTGATTTCTCCATCAAATCTAAATGAGATCCTTGCTGGGCAGAGCAATCTTGGTTGTAGGTTCTTCCCTTTCATCACTTTAAATATATCATGCCACTCCCTTCTGGCTTGTAGAGTTTCTGCTGAGAAATCAGCTGTTAACCTTATGGGAGTTCCCTTGTATGTTATTTGTCATTTTTCCCTTGCTGCTTTCAATAATTTTTCTTTGTCTTTAATTTTTGCCAATTTGATTACTATGTGTCTCGGCATGTTTCTCCTTGGGTTTATCCTGTATGGGACTCACTGCGCTTCCTGGAGTTAGGTGGCTATTTCCTTTCCCACTTTAGGGAAGTTTTTGACTATAATCTCCTCAAATATTTTCTCTGGTCCTTTCTCTCTCTCTTCTCCTTCTGGGACCCCTATAATGAGAATGTTGTTGCATTTAATGTCATCCCAGAGGTCTCTTAGACTGTCTTCATTTCTTTTCATTCTTTTTTCTTTATTCTGTTCCACAGCAGTGAATTCCACCATTCTGTCTTCCAGGTCACTTATCCGTTCTTCTGCCTCAGTTATTCTGCTATTGATTCCTTCTAGTGTAGTTTTCATTTCAGTTATTGTATTGGTCATCTCTGTTTGTTTGTTCTTTAATTCTTCTAGGTCTTTGTTAAACATTTCTTGCATCTTCTCGATCTCTGCCTCCATTCTTTTTCCAAGGAACTGGATCATCTTCACTATCATTATTCTGAATTCTTTTTCTGGAAGGTTGCCTATCTCCACTTCATTTAGTTGTTTTTCTGGGGTTTTATCTTGTTCCTTCATCTGGTACATAGTCCTCTGCCTTTTCATCTTGTCTATCTTTCTGTGAATGTGGTTTTTGTTCCACAGGCTGCAGGATTATAGTTCTTCTTGCTTCTGCTGTCTGCCCTCTGGTGGATGAGGCTATCTAAGAGGCTTGTGTAAGTTTCCTGATGGGAGGGACTGGTGGTGGGTAGAGCTGACTGTTGCTCTGGTGGGCAGAGCTCAGTAAAACTTTAATCCGCTTGACTGTTAATCGGTGGGGCTGGGTTCCCTCCCTGTTGGTTTTTTGGCCTGAGGCAACCCAACACTGGAGCCTCCCTGGGCTCTTTGGTGGGGCTAATGACAGACTCTGGGAGGGCTCACGCCAAGGAGTACTTCCCAGAACTTCTGCTGCCAGTGTCCTGCAATCAAATCCCACTAGGCTCCAAAGTCTAATTCTCTCAGAATTCCTCCTCCCATTGCCGGACCCCCAGGTTGGGAAGCCTGATGTGGGGCTCAGAACCTTCACTCCAGTGGGTGGACTTCTGTGGTATAAGTGTTCTCCACTCTGTGAGTCACCCACCCAGAAGTTATGGGATTTGATTTTATTGTGATTGCGCCCCTCCTACCATCTCATTGTGGCTTCTTCTTTGTCTTTGGATGTGGGGTGTCTTTTTTGGCGAGTTCCAGTGTCTTCCTGTCTATGATTGTCCAGCAGCTAGTTGTGATTCTGGTGTTGTCACAAGAGGGAGTGAGAGCACGTCCTTCTACTCCGCCATCTTGGTTCCTCTACTCTAATACAGTATTTTAAATCAACTATACTTTAATAATAAATACGTACTTACATACATACATTTGAAAAAAATAAAAGAAATGTGCTGGAATGAGCAACATCACCAAATGCAGGGTGGGGATGGAAGTGGGATGAGACTGGGGAGATGCACATGGTGAGTTTTAGCACTAGTGGTAATGTTTTATTCCTTAAACTGGATGGTGGGCACATGAATGTTTATCATAGTACTCTTTATGCCTTTTCATATATCTCAACACTTCTTAATAAATTTGAACCCCAATGTGCTTTAATTATAATGACTGAATTATCCAAGTTAATGGTGTGTGCAAGTGGATGCATTACCAAGAGGCTGTGTGTAAATCAATTTATAAACCATTTTTAAGATGCAACATGCAGTATGCTTTTTAAAAGGATATCTGTGGTAATTTTCTCATTCAACATTCAATCCTAGGTTCTTTGAGTGTGAAAATTACTTACTGAATGAAGGCATATTTGATAAACATTAACTGAATACTGAATATGTAGTAGGCACTGTGATATATGCTAAGGGCCTAAACATGAATAAGACATGGTCCCATCCCTAAAGGAATTCTTTCTAGTGAGAGAGATAAGCCTGTAAATGGATAACTACATTACAGTAAGACTTGATAAGAGGTGTGTGTATGACGTGCTAAGCGAGTACAATAGAGTACAACAGGAGGGAGCCACTCAACGTGCCTCTGGGAGGTGTAGAAAAGGCTTCTCCCTGTAGAAAAGGAGATTATATGCAAGGATATTGATGCTTTAAGAAAACTAATGAAATCACTGTGCTTAGAAGTCCCTGACCCCTGACCCCTGAGAATTCAGTGCTGATCATCTGATCTCACTGCCATGTCACTTTATAATGATCAATATATATATCTGGATGATAAAAAATATGAATTTATTTTTTTGGTCACAACTACACTTATGCATATATGTATGTGTGTATGTATATATGCACTATCTTACTCCAAAAGGACAGAGATGTCCTATAACTAAACAGACAGCACTAAACAACAACAGCACAACAGATGATTAATATTGGGCTGGTGTAGTTGAGGACAGGAAGAGGAACTGAGAAAAAGAGAATAATTATGACATAAAATCTTGGCACTTAAGCTGACTGTAAAAACTCTTACAAGATTGAAAACACATAGTCTTTATTACTCAGTCACAGAAAAGTTCAAAGAGAAAAAAATGTATGTTCTACCAGTAAAAATTATTAGAACTTCTTTGATGTAAAGGTTGTAGAGAACATATAGGTTTGCTTTCATAGAAGGTTAGATTTTTTATTCTTATTTTTTTAGATCAAGGTAGAGGTGTCAAAAATGGCAGAGATTAAAGACTATTTCTACAGTATGGGAAATGTAAACATTAAAAAAAATTTTTTAAGTTTTTACATTTTTGGTGCTCTTGTTTATACTTTTCACCAACATAAATTCAGTCTAAGGAAAAGGCTTTTTCAATTCTATCATATGTTTAAAAACACCAAGAAATAGTTGTGAGGTAAATAAGAGTTTTCTGGTTTTTAGATAAGTCTAGCTCATCTAAAGAGATTATTAAAATTCCTTGAAATTAACAGTAATTATTAGGGAAGAGGGCTGATGTATAAAAACTAGTATGTAATTAAAACGTAAGTCAGCCATGAAATAAAAACTTATTTTCCTGAGACAAAGATATTTCTAGATAATACTTTTTAAAAGGCTGAGAAAAGGATTTATAAAACAACTACTTTAATGAAAGTGTAGTAAGAAATTAGATATTTTTGCTGAACTATTTTCGATTTCAGAGATGTTTTGGTTATTTCAAAAAGTTTTAACTACACTTTCAGGAAAAAAAATCCTTGTCCCCAAATCCTGTTAACAACACTCTCATTAAGTCTTTCTCAAATGAATCTTCCCCTTTCCATTCCTATTGTGAAAGACAGGGCTCAGGATCTTATCACCTCTCATCTGGACTACAGAAATAGCTTCCCAAGATTCCCATCTATTGTCAACCTTCCTTTTGTTTGGAGTTATTCTCTGAGGAAGACAGTATGAAAGGAAACCTCAGAGTTAGGACCCTCCATTATTTGTTGCTTTATATCACCAATCCTTACCACAAAAGTTTACAGAGGCTCTAGAATGGTCCAGATTGCTTCAGGAAAGTTCAGACCCTGTGTAGGGCTGTGCCAATCTAAAAAATCTGAAGCGCTCCCCAAAGAGTCAACCAATTGTGAAATACTCCCCAACTTCCAGTCAATGGCAGGGTAGTCCTGGCAGTACTGTAGTGAGCCTGGCATCATACCCCAAGGCACAGTTTTCATTCTTAAATTTACATCTGACTTCGGATCCCTTTCCCTAGACTATAGTGATGATGGGAGCTCAATGGAAGTGGCACAGGGCTGTGTTAACAACATAAAGAACATTTCCCGGAAATGTTCTATAGGGGTATCAGGACATGGCAGTTTAATACCCATGACAAGCAAGAGTAAGTTAATTTGCTTTCTTTTTTATCTATGGAGGCTTGCCTAGCTTCCATATTCAGCACAGTTGCTAAAGTCAGAATGTGGCTTATCCCAGTGAAACCACACAAGTTGAAATCAGGAGACATGCAGGGAATCTGCACCAGCATTTACTCTGTGATGATTCCCTTGATTCTCTTCCTGAGAAAGAGATAGAAAAAAGAAGAGAGAGAGAGAACATACATAATAATGAAAATCAGAAGAGATCTGGGAACACATCTGATTTACATCTTTATCTCCATTGCCCCAATAAATTCAATCACTAAGCCAGACAACAGATTTGACTGCAAGTTACAAACTGAGGGTTTTAATAGTACATATGGTCACATTGTGAGGATGCAGGACATATAGCATACAGTTTCATATACTGCCAACAGGAGAGAAGACAGCTGCAGCACTTCTGTGGAACAATTTTATAACAGCTAATTGCACAACTTCTAAGAAACCATCACATAAACTTTCTTAAGGAAGGAAGGACACACACATGCATGTGTGTGTGCAGTAATAGCAGAAAGACTGCAAATAACGCAAATGCTCATCAAGAGGGAATTGGCTTGTTCTATGGAGAGATTTTAAAAATACATTAAGTTAAAAAAATCTAATTGCAGCATATACACAAATTCCCATTTGTGTAAAAAGGGGGATATATTCTTGGGTGCACACATCTATATGTAGAGAACATTTCTGGATAGTTATACAGTAATTCACTAATATAGGGTACCTCTGAAGACCAAGACTAGGAGAGTCAGAAGAGTAAGAAAACTTTTCCTCATCTCTGCCCTTCCATACTCAACTTTTCCTTATATCTGCCTTTCTCTACCGTCTGAAATTTTTCCTGAGTATGTATTACTTTTATAATGTAAAATACTTAATGGAAAAGAAAACTATCACATTCTACTCATCTAACTTCACACTAGCTAAAGCTAAAGCAAACATAATAGATGTCTAACAAACACATTTATTGATCATCCTCTAGCCTACTTTCTGCCAGGGCTGTTTTAGGTAATGAGAATATAATGAAGAACAGCTGGTCTTTAAAGCAGAAATATAGGAAATAAGAATACCATTTTGCAGGCCCCCAACTCAGCTCCATCCCAAGTTCCATAAAAAGGTATTCTTAGTCATGATTCTAGAATAAAGATTGTGATTAGCAAATGCTGTGGTGTTAATGACCCTTTTAAGACAAGGTGTTGACTCTGTTAAATCCTTAACAAGACTCTTTTCCAGGGAAAGCTGTCAGGGTTGGGTTAGATCTTGAGGCATCAATCATCTACAGGAAAGATGAGCCAGCCACAGCAGTCACATCTCCTTACCAGGGCTCAGTCCCCTTTTAGTATTTCCTCCCCTGTTCTTGACCTCACAGCTGGGTTGTCTTTACCTGGCACCTCTGGTTGGTATCTCAGGGGTGGGGGGCTTAGTTCCCCCTGGACCATTAACTCTGACTTAAGATTCTTAGTACAATATTATTCATACTTTTGTTATTAAAACAGTTTATAAATAGGAAGACACTTACTTCCCTTTCCTTATTTCCCATGAAAAGATAATTACAATAATATTCCTTAGGAATATCCCAAGCAATAATTCTTTATTGTATTATGCCTATTTGGCCAAAAGTAGATAAAGCTAACACACATAAAAATAAAAGTTATACTTTTAAAACCTGTCAAACACTTAAAATGTATGCATTACCTGAAAGAATCTCTTAACAATCATCTAGTGGAGCTACTGATCCCACATTTTATGCCACTTATCTCAGCCTCCTAAAGCAGAGGTCTAATGAAAGCATCGAGGGCACACAATACAGGACTCTGGAGAAAGAAGTTGGAGCACCATACATTATCTGAATGGAGCTAATGGTGACAGAAAATGATGAGGAGGAAGTGGTCCAATATGCCACCTTGAAACAGAGAGCATGGTTAAATTTATAGAAACAATGTATCCAATATTCTGTCACAATATAAAGTTAATGCCTTCCCTACCACCCGGACACCACCTCTCCTGGATCAAGACAAACAATATGATCCATGGTAGCACTTCTTGTTCTTTCTTTAGATTAAAAAAAAAAAAAATGTAGAAATCCTGCACAGTGCCAGCAAAACTTACATCCTGGGGTACACACAAAGATTGTCTATAATTAAGAAACAGATAGGCAAAAGAAACTCTTAATGATGCAATTATAGCTATCCAACTGAACATTAAGAGGAGAAAAATCATTCATGTCATATTGTAAGCCCAAGAGAACTTCTAGACCTCAATATTGTGTTAAACTAATAATAAGTTCCATTCAGCTCAAAAAAGATTTCAGTGCTACATGTGGTTTTTAGTTACTGAAGTGAGTCTGTGGATACAACATTCATGGTATTCCTCTTTGGCAGGTTATTTACCCTCCTGCTACCAATGTTGATATGTGTTAAAATTAAATGATTCACCATCACTGATTTCCACTGTCAGACCTAAGAGTCACCTAGCTCTGACTTGAATGGAAATGAGGATGTAAAAGTGAAAATGGTCTGAGAGAATGACAGCCTCTCTTGAAGGGCAGGTGAAGGTTCAGTGACCTCTGGGCACTCTAGTCCATTCTGGCGAATCACTGCTTTGGGAAGCAAAAGACCCTGTGGCTCATAAAACCTGATGATATTAAGAAGAGGGAAGGAATTCACACTTAGAATTCAGGGTCACTGCTAGAAATACAACTTTAAAAATTCAAGGGTAAGGAAAAATACCATATTTAAAAATGAATTACTAATATGTTTTTTCTTTAAAAGTATTGGGAAAAGCCATATCATACAGATGTTCATTACTTATTCAATGTACACCATTGAGAGATAAATAGAACTGTTAGAATACAAAAATGCCAAGGGTAATTCAACTACTGCAATGTAAGTGTGGCATAACTGATTCGCCATGACATACAATTTTCTAAAAGCTATTCTGTTAGAAGGCAATAAATGAGTGCAGAAATGATTTACACTCTTCTGAAACATGGTTATTATTCAGTATTTTATTTTTAAAAATATATACACTCTATACTGTTATGTTTATTCTCTAGAGTATAATAAAAACATAATTGAATTTGATGAAAAATAGACTTGATTCTAAATGTAGCATACAGCACATACAGCTCTCCCTTATTTTATCCCCTGTGAAGATCAATGGTCACTTGAGGTGGTTTTGCTCTAGGTTTGTTTTAATATATGGGCAATAAGATATTTTTAATTTAAAAATTATATCCTTATATTCCATGTCATATTTTCTTTTTAATACTAACATCTGAATTTTGACCTAAGTAACAATTTATGAATGCAAAGTACAGTATTTTAATCATTGTTTTACTTCTCAATATGATTTCTTATTGACCAGGTAGGACAGGAAATTAACTGTAGATGGTTTAGCAAATAAAAATGAAGCAGTCTATAACAAAAGCATCAGAGCTCAGTGACTTGTTTGTTTGTTTGTTTTATCTTTATTTTCTTTGGCCGTGCCCTGCGGCATGTGGGATCTTAGTTCCCCGACCAGGGATTGAACCCATCCCTCCTGCAGTGGAAGCACAGAGTCTTAACCACTGGACTGCCAGGGAAGTCCCTCAGTGACTTGTTTTGATGGTGTCTCAAGGCCATTATAAACGAAGAAGGTTACTTTTTAGAAAATATTTAAAATTTGTTTTAATATAACCACCTCTCTCTGTATATGTATAACTGAATCACTTTGCTGTACATCTGAAACTAACACAACACTGTAAATCAACTATATTTCAATTAAAAAAAATTTTTTAGTATCAGTTAGTGAAAAAAATAATAACCATCTTTAGAATATAGATAAGTGACTTGTTAATCTATTCAAGCTAATGCTCTTTTCATTTATAAGTTCCTTTGGGTTAGAAACTGTTTCATGAAATATATAAATATATAATATATATAAGTTAAATAAATACATAATTACACTGAAGTTTAATACAGTGATTTTATATTTACATATACAATATAAATTATAATATATACTCTCTATAGTGTGGTTAAGTCTCATATATATGTTATTTTTAAAAAAGACACACACACACACACACACACACACACACACACATAGACATATAAATTAAGGGCAGATACAAATTAAAAATAAGAGGTTTAATTCTCCCTGTTGAAAATAAGGGAAAAGGTTTCCCTCGTTTCCTAGTTCTTAAAGTATTTACCTTAGAAACTTGCAAATGTAAGAACTTTTTCATCTCTTTAAAATGTATCCCTTGGAAGACTAGACAGACCTTTTGTCAGCTTTCTCAGCCAGGACTGTCTTTCTCAAGAACCTGGGAATCATCTTTTCAAAATACAAACACCAAAGGAGATAGCCCCCCTATATCCCTGTTCCTGTGAAGAGTAGGAGCCTAACTTCAGTGGGTGCCTTGATCCAATTTGCAACACTGCTTCTTGTCATAAAGATATAAGAAGTTTGCTTCTCCTCAGGATGAAGCCAACTAGCTAACACAGGTGTTCTTTAATCATGGTAAAGTTAGGATGAACCATGTGTGAAAAAATGGGCTGTCAAATCCTCTATTTGAAGGCTAGTTATGAGACAGGAAGGAAGGGGGCAGGGCACAACCACTAAAAGAATGATACAACCATTAAGAAAAACAGGATACCACAAAAACCAGTTAGAACCTGCTAGGCCCAAGATGGCAGAAGACTCGACTTCCAGTAGACCTTGAGCCTCATTATACACTCATTGTAATACATTAGCATACACTAAATGATACACCCACAGGAGCCATAACAGTTCTGAGGCCGACCATAAAAGGTTAAAAAGTGGGCGGTGGCCCAATTCCTGGAAATATCCACCCCTTCCCCAAAATACCTGTAATAATCCTCCCACTCATTAGACTATGAAACTACCCAGCCCATAAAAACTAACCACCCCATATTTTGGGGCTGCTCTCGCCTCCTGAGAGGGCTCACACCGTCTATGGGGTGTGTATCTCTCTAAATAAACCTGCTTTCACTTTACTATGGCTAACTCTTGAATTCTTTCCTGCTTGAAAACAAGGATCCTCACTTGACGGGCTGTCCCAGGGACTTGGGACTCACCCGAGACCTGGGACATGACCATCCTCTCGTGCCCCATTTTTTCCTATAAGTTATTGTCGATCTTGAAAACATGTATGTAATGGGTGTACCTACTAGACTATATAAAGAGCTGTGCGTGGTTCCTTTCTGTCTTTGCAATCTCTTAGCAGATCTCCTGGGATGCTTATTACAGTTTGGTTTAATGCCTATTGAATAACAGAAGTGTTTTCTTTTTCTTTTGCCTTTGTGGAGAGGATTTCTGGGATGGGAGAAGATTTTGTTTTTAATTATAATTCCGCAACAATATGCTATTTTTTGGTTTTTTGTTTGTTTTCTGTTTTTTAAAATTTTTATTGGAGTATAGGTTATCTTTTGAATTTAAGTTATTTATGCCCATTGTTATGATGAAAAGTTAACTGTATTCTCATATTAAACATGAGGAAAAAATTGCAAGAAAATTTCACTTGCTTGGTTCAGTTCCTTTGACAATCCAATATAACTATATTTTAAATTTTAAAATGGAGATACTATATGTCATTCAATAATAGAAATTTTTACTGTGGTGTGCATATTTGTAACCCACATTGATAGGGATAGAGTAGGATAGTTACACAGGTAGTTGTAGAAGTCCCAGTAGGGGATTATAGATAGAGAGGGAAACCTAGGGAACTTTGGGAGACCACCGTAAGTTAACAGTCGCTCAAGAAAACTATCGGAACGTTGTAGAACGAAGCAGGCTTGCTTAACTATAAAGTCATAAATAAAAGCACGAGATACACCCAGGTCATTTAAGTGAAAGAGAAAAAATGAGGCCTGCATTCTGCTGGTTGAAATCAACAAGATAATGATCCTTAGGACCAAGGACAGGAATTTAAGGGAAAGGTGACACTCCAAAGTAGGAGACCCTCATTATATGGAAACCTGAGATGATTCAACATATTTTAGTATATGTTACCACCCTTCTGCTGATTTGAATAAGTGCCATGACAGTCCTAGTTTGACCTCATGGGTCAAATACTCTCCTGCCCGATAAGAAGGAGGAGGTAGTGATGTAAGCCTGATGAGGAAGAATGAGGAAGAAGGTGGTCTTTTCCCCCTGCCCCACTTTCCTTTGATTATAAAAATGTAGCCCGCTTAATCCTTGGGGCAGAGCCCCCTCACCTGTCCCCTTGCATCTCTCACAAGCTTCCTATATTAATAAATCTACTCATTGCCTATCACTTTGCCTCTTGCTGAATTCCTTCTGCGCTGAGACACAAAGAACCTGAGCCTCAGTAAGTCCAGACACGAGGTGAGTGATTCTAATTAAAACACCGTGGGTTCAAGTACCAATTTGGGTTTAGGCTGGGTTTAAGTCCCGTCCCGTGGGTTCAAGTCCCAATCTGAGTTACATGGTTTCAACATGAGATGAATTATTAGAATCTTTGACCAAAAGGACTGAAATAAGCGAACTGACTCTAGGGTCCAAATGCATATGAAGACAAAGTCCTTTCTATCAGAGAATATGTATTAATGGAAATCTGCTTAACTGTCCCTGCTTCCCCCAGTGTTTAGAAACACTAATTTTGGAGTAGGTGATAAAGACTAACCTTGCATAGGTGGACTCCCTAGCCTCCTAAGTAAGTGAGGAGACTTAAAATGACAAACATTACATAAAAATAATTTAATGTTCTGCTTTCAGCAATTCAAGCAATCCATGGCCTTATACTACGATTTTATTTTAATATCTTAATTCCAAAATTTTAATTTCTGTGCTTATCCATCAAATGAGAATATTTAACTCTAAACCTATTAGTGAAAATGCAGGCCATCAATACTGGCAAACTAAGAAATCATGAACAGTTTAGGGGAGCAGAATTTGCCACCCTAAAATATATCTCTTTGGGATATTAAATTATTTTAAGCTGGTTGTCTTCTAAGAAACACACACATGGTAAACACTCTGAAAACCAAGCACGAGCTACCCTTTTGTTAGAAACATTCACATTTATAAGGAAACTCTCCATTTGTAAGGGTGTCTCCCTCACTGTACCAGAAAGAGGAGGATCTCTAGAAACTCTTATCAGTGGAGAAGGTACTGACTTAAATCTGCATAACAACCTTACCCTTGTTTACTGTGCTTTTCCTGGTAACTTCCCAAGACACTCTACCCACCCTCAACATCCTCTTTTGCCTTTAGCTGAGAATGGTATTTAAGATGAGGATTTTGGCCATTTTGGCCAGCTACTCAGTTTTTCTGGTTCTCTCCCATGTATACATGTTATTACACTTTTGTTTGATTTTCTCCTGTTAATCTGTCTCATGTCAATTTAATTCTTAGACTACTCAAAAGAACCTAGAAGGGTAGAGGATAACTTCCTCCTCCCAACGAGAGTAATTCAACAAACTTTATCTATTTGAAGGCAATGCCTGTATCTTTTAGCCTTATTTAAAGTAGTAATCAGATAAGGAAAATCATGTTATATTCTAGAGGGGAGGGTCTAATTAATTTTTTTCAGGAAAGTTAATGATAATTAAAACCTAAAATTTTCTTAAGAGCAGGAAACACTAAAATTAGACTAGATAAAAGTTTGCTTAAATGAAACATGAAACCAACTTGTTTTAAAATTTACCTTATGGCATTTTGTTCTATCTTTTCATCAATGTCATTGAAGATCTGCTTAAACTCCAAGTCTCCAGGAAATGAATTTAACAAACAATGTAGGTCAAAAGAATTATGGGAATATTCATCTCCCCAATCCATCCTGAGGAATAAGAATAAAAAATGTCAGTTTCCCCAAAATGAAAGGAAAAAAACCCACCTCAAGTTGTGATATTAACTCCAAAATAATAATGCCCATTTAGAGGCAAAATACAGCAGTAGAAGAAGTAGGGTATTATTAATCTAGGTAGATTGTTTTATTATTTAAATTTCATGAGGTGTGACCTAATTTTCACACTTCTCTATGGTTTGAAAGCTGAAAAAAAGTCAGAGTACCTAAGCATCCTGCTGCTTCTCACTGTATCCAAGAGCTGCAAAGGAAATCGTGAAGCCTCAGGGACCTGTGTGAACAAGGGTGGTTGCTTCAAGAATTCAGCAACTTCCCTCTGCTCGTGTCAACATATTGACCTAGTCATTGGAACCTCAGAATTTTTTAGTCTCATCCCCTAGTCCTGTTTTATATGTGAAGAAGGTAAAATTTCCCTTGCGTTCTTCTACCACCCCTGTCAACCTAAGTACTGATATTGGACTAAAACTTAAATACAATACTCCTTCTAGAGATAAGCATTTTCCCACTACCAAAACTTCAATCATTCATTCCATATGTATTCACTGAATGCTTGATATATAACAGGCACTGCTGAAGAAGCTGGGGATATAGCTGCAACAAGTCAAAGTCCCTGCCCTCATGGTGTTTTTGATCTAGTGGGGAAAGTAGATTTTAAAAACACATAACCAGATATATTTTATGAAAGATTACATGATGAGAAGTGCTATGAGAACAAATACAGCAGGGCAATGAGATAGACTAAAAATGATAGAGTTGGGGCAGAGTGTGAACTTTTTTTATTTAGAGGTATGTTATTTTTTGATGTAAAATAGCAATCTGATGACTGATGGTATAAATGAATGAGAAATTTAAACATTATAACACATATACATAGACTAAATATTAACAAGAAAAAGGTTTGGAAAAATGTGGTTTTAGTTTGGATATACCCAAAATATTTGAAATATTATCTAAAAAGTTCTGCAGAAGCTACACAACACTAATAGACACACTCATCCTTAATTATTTAATTATTAATAAATGTAGGTAATTTATTATCATATAATAAAACAGCTAAAGATTTCTCATAGTTTCTATCCGGCACTTCAAAGAAGTTGTTTTGGAATACAGCTTTTATTCTTCCTAAGAGATATTATTTTAAGAGGAAAACATTCAACTAAAACATTTTAATATAGAAGTCCATGGTATCACCAGACTTGTCATTTGAAACTCAATTAGTTCCAATATACCATTTTTAAATATCAAAATCCTCATACATTTGGAGTCTCCTTTTAAAAATATTTTGCAATAAAAGGTTTAATTTTTCATTTGAAAACAAATATTTACCTATAATATACCATAATTAACTTGAAATCAGGCAAAAAAATAAAATTGCCAAAACTATAAGCTAAGTGGTAGAAAATGCTATGGCCATCAGAAGTTATACCTCTTTAGGACAACAAAACCTCAATATTTCCATATACCAATGAGTTTGATATCTTCCTATCTTTCCAGTAGCTCACCTACTTAGAGCTATTATCAGAACAGTCATTTCTGAACCCAATGGCCAATATTACTAATAATGAATTCAGTTTATGTATTTGCATATTTTTGAATCTTTTTGGGTAGTTCAACTTTTCAGGTGATGAGATATTCAAAAACTGTTGCAAGAAAATAAAATTTCACTTTTATAATGGAAAGATTTGAATGGCTGAGGGTTCTTGTAGAGAACTCAAACTTAGTAAATATTTTGTTTATAGCCAGCTTCTCTGTAATAAAACAAATTATATTATCAATATTCTGTTCAGAGTTGCCCCAATTTGTCGATATTGTAATGCCTCATTACTTCAGACTCCACATATTCAAACTAAAGAAAATATGTGTAGAAGTCAGCTTAAATATAATAGCAAACTAGTAATATGATTTGTTGTATATCTACTATGTATAAGGTAATTTATATACATCACCTTCCTTAATCTTCATAATAACTCTACAAAACAGTTATTATCCTCGTGTATAGGGGAGGGAACTTGGGCCCAAAGAAATGAACTAACATGTCCATGTTACAAAGCTACCCAGTGTTAGGGGTAGGGTATGAACCCAGACCTGTTTGGTTTTAAAATTTGAGGTTGCTGGACTCTTGATAAATGAATCAGTTACTGCATATAAAACATTGTAGAATGTAGAAATGATATTAAACAAAATGTTAAAATGGTTATCTCTGGACAGACTGGATAGACTATGGTTGATTTTTATTTTCTTCTTCATATTTAGCACTTTCCTATGTTTTGCAATAAGTACTTATTTTATATATAATTAGGAAAAGTAGTTAAAAAAGAAATCATACACGTCCTTTGCTCTCAGGACGTGTATGATCTCTTATTTTATTGGGTTGGCCAAAAAGTTCGTTTGGGTTTTTGGTAAGCTGCTATGGAAAAACCCGAACGAACTTTTGGGCCAGCCCAATATACTTTCTATATGTCTTCATTTGAAACATCTTTCAACCTTAAAACTTCTCTCTTGCCAATTTATATTTATAATTTCTTTCAAAGTCTGATTCAAACCTTACATAATTCCTAAATATCTCTCCACTGACCATTTCACCAAACTTTTTGTATTGTTTTGTGGTATTTGTGCTTACAAATGCTGTTAAAAGGCAATCTGTTGTTTTGTATCATTTCAATATTGAATGTGTGTGTTATGTCCTTCATTGAAATCAGCTCTGGGGTAAAACAATAATGGATAGAAACAGGTCAAACATTCAGATGGGTTTGGTGACCATGATTTTGAAGGATTCCCAATCTACATCGTTGCATGACTTTCTCTATTTAACCTCAGGAGAGAAGCTAATCAGTACATACAAAGACTGTCATTATAAAGGAATGCCATTTGATAACAATGATGGGGTACCAGAATGATGATGGTTCAGAGTTTTCATATGACTGGCATAGACCTGTGATGCTTCCATATGTATGGTAAGATTTCAAGGTGGTGAAGGACAAGAGAAACAAGAGTCACCTTTACAGTGGTAGTAAAGTTTAAGATGCTGTGTGATAGGATAATAGAAAACTTGATGAGCAAACTATAATAAGATGAGAAAATTAACCTGAGTGAATAGGGATGCACAGGACCAACATGAGAAATAAAGGAGGGAGAGTACAGACTGTAGTAAGTGACACTAAAGTTTGGATTTAGAAGTTTTCCCATTAGGATGGCAGTGATCCCTGCAGGACTGTGATGAGAAAGAAGCACGCACTGAATGAGTATGAGCACAGACACCAAACTTCCCATTTCCTCACATGTATTTTGTGGGCCCACAGTGTGTCTGACACTGTGCTGGGCATCATGAAGGAGCAGAGAGACTGAATGACTGAACAGTCTCTCCTCTCAAGGAACAGTAATAAGAACACGACCATAAGAAAGGGAGTGAGTAGGAAGATCACTGCTATATTCTAAGTGAAACATAAGTATGACCTCAACAACAGAAAAGTAAATTATTGAGGGACCAATGTAATCTGGGAAATACTTCAGTGGTATTTCAAAAAGATAGAATTACCTTTAAAAAATCTAAGGGTATGAAGCTATGGATCAAGATACAGCTTTATATTCTGTTTATGTCCCTATAAATCGTCATCAGAGACACAATAATAATTTGACATAATGAATGAAGTCTCTTATCCTAATCCACGATCAATCAAAGATGGGAACTATAACTTTTTAAAGTACAACAACTTTGTTTTTGAAATTTCCATTCCCCAACCCTGTTTTTAAATGTTCATTCTCCTGTAATGTTTCTGATCACTTTCTGTATAAGATTAAAAAAACAGTGTTTAATATTTCAAACAAGTATTAGCAGCCAATCTAATATTAATTATTGCCTTTTAAAGACAAGTTATGTTTGAAGAATTATATCTAAGCCAAACATCTGTAGATCAAATTTCAGCCATAGGCAAATTATAACAGTTGAGTTATAAATTCCTGAGAACAATGACTATAATAAAATATGAAAATATTGTAAGCACTGCCAGAAAACATTACAGTAAAGCAATAAAACTAATCATACCTTACGTGATCAAAAGAAAGCACACAAAAGTAATTTTGGACTCTCACTTGTCCCTTAACATATTTTAAAATGATACCTTTCTATCCTAAGGTCTCTTCTTCTTTATTTAAATACATACAATGGTTAGAGTTCTTATCTTTTTTCGGTTTCTTCAATAATAAAAGTCCTGAGTGCCATTCTTCTTAAGACCAACATGATTAAAAAGGAGTGAAAGATAGAAAAACCAACCCTTGGGAGGAAATCCACATGGAAATTTAGTTAGTAAAGGAAACATTTGGATCAAGTGATTTCTCCAGTGAGGAGGGTCTAATGCCTTTCATATCTATGGCAGGACTGTGGAATTAATGTGTCCACCAGCTCTAGCTCACCTGAAGTCCTACCGTCCAATATCACTGTCTAGCCTAAAATAAACAGTTAATTAGCACAGTAAGTGGGGTATTCTGATTAATTAAAGATAATTATACATTCCACATATAACTAAACAAGTTTCAAAATGTTGCTCTGTAATAAAATACATTTAACTCTAAACATCATTGAACCAAGAATCAAAAGATTTGAGTCCTGATCCTGGTCTGCCAATGCCTCTGTGACTTCGGGTGAGTCACTCAATCTGTCAAGAGGGATGCAGCTTATGTTCCTCATTTATAAAATGAGGTGAATGGATTTATTAGGCTCTGAGGTTTCTTCTAGCTATAAATTTGTTGATAAAAATGGTAGGAGAAGGACATACTTCTGAACCCCCTAAATTAACTTTTCCATGGACTATTTTGTTTGTCAATACCATCATTGTTCCTGTATCCTGGACTCTCAGAGCTATTTTTAATTCTTCCCTTTTCCCTTCTCCAGGATTGCCACATGAAAAGCTAAAGTAGAATCTGTAGCTTAGCAAGAAATATTATGTGAAAAGAGGAAACGTGAGGCAGGAAGACATTCTCTTACGGTAATAGGTAGATGCCCTGTACTGATGTTCCATTCTCCAACCTGCAGCTCCCTAAAATATTCTAAAAAGCCATCAGCCCATGTTTCTGGGTTCCTTTGAATTGACACACTCTTTACTCAACAAAAGATGTCTGAGAAGAACTGAGTTTGGGCATTATGCCTCCACAAGGAAAAAGGTGACATTACAGCCATCATGTATCCTTGAGCTATTATTCTTGGTATCTTTTATATTATTTGTATTATTCTTTGTATTTCTTGTTTGGTTTGAGTTGCTGATTTGATAAAAAAAAAAAGCAAACTGAAATTTGGACCAGGTCATCATTCTTAAATCTGGACCAGCCTTTTCTTCTGGCCTGGTTCATTTTTACTTTTCCATCCATATTTAGTCACAAAGGAGTCTTCTTATGTCATTCACAAAGTCCTGCCAACTTTATATAATTCAAAATTTAACTTTTACTAAATCTTGACAATTTTATGTAGTTATAAAGTTGTACAAAAAAATTATTATTTTACCTCCTACATATGTTGGCTTGTTTACTGCCATATATATTTAACAGCTTTCCCTAGAACCATTATAAATTTCATTCATTATGAAGCCTATATAATTTCCAAAAACAAATTTTTTTAAGGCTAGATCTTCCCCTGTGATATTTCAGAGTTGCCAAAAATTTCTTTTCATCAATTACTGAGAGTTGAAATTTTAATGTTCTAGCCTCCCCTAAAGACTGAGAAACAACTCAATTGGATCTCCATTTGTTGACAGTCATTTCAAATACCTAATACACTGAAGTCTTATATTAGGAAATAATGAACTTGTTTTATTCAATTTATACTGCTATGCTTTCTACTAATTATTGTGGAAGTTCTGATTATTATAATTATATGAGCTATAATATTGATATACATCAGTAAGTACTCATGTTAACATACTACAACTATTAAAATCCCCTTTGATAAAATATAGAACACTTCACTGTAACTCCTCTATTAGTAATTTAGATATGTGTATGTATGAAGTAGAAATTGACAGGATCAGTTGGAATACACTATTGCAGCTTGACAAGCAAACAGAATTAATTGTCATATGCTTTACTCACCAAATTGACATTGCTTTCTTTATTTTTCAGTGTACCTTTCTTTCCAGAAAATATTTTCATTTTAATAACTCTTTATAATCTTCAATATGCAATCCTCGTCATCTCTTGCTTTAATACAACAGTGAAACCAAGATAATTAAAAATGAATTTAATTTCAGCATTCTTTTATAACTTGGAACTTTTATATTTCACATGATTTAAAAGTCATAAAACACAGATGTAGAGAACAAATGTATGGATACCAAGGGGGGAAAGCGGGGGGGGGGGGGGATGGTGGTGGGATGAATTGGGAGATTGGAATTAACACATATACACTAATATGTATAAAATAGATAACTAGATAACTAATAAGAACCTGCTGTATAAAAAAATAAATAAATAAAATTTAAAAAAATCAGTTTAAGACTAAAAAAATGAATTAAAAAAGTCATAAAATTATTATATATTTTGAGATTAGAACTAAATAATGTCACAAATCATGGGGCTGTGATTTACTAATGAATTTTCAAGTACAGTAAAACCTTAGTAATTTGGAAAACAGTACATCTGCATTAGAAAGTTTAAGTTATGGAGCACTTTTTAAAAGGCAGTTGTATTATGCAGCAAGTGGGAATAATAAATAGCTTATGAGATGTCAATTATATTTTTAAGGAACTCTTAATAATTAGGCAAGAATGCTTTGAACTTAGTATGTACTTTGTATCAAAATGGGTGCTTCTAAAGGAGTTACAGTTCTTAAAGTATGTTCCAAGAGTTGAAGAATTTCTCCTAAAATGTTAATATTATTGATTAGCTAGTCAAATTAATGTGATACTATTCTCCTAAATTTTAGTAATATTATTAATTAACATCAATTTGATGAATAAATCTATCCATTGAAATACCCTTTTATGACTTTCAGGGCTTTGCTCCATCAGTTATCATCAACTAGTCCTACAGCATCAATATCCCTTTCAGTTGACTATAAACATGTTCAAGTTTCTTGCTTTTTAGAAACCAACAAAACCCTCCCTAGGATCCCCTTCTTTTCAGAGCCCGGCATCTCAAAATAGCAGTCCATATTTCTTAATCTCATGTTCTCATCTTTCACTTCTCAACCCAGAATAATCTGGTTTCAGCCTCCATCCTTCTACTGAAACTGACAAAACATTTTTCACTTTCCATCATACTCAATCTCTGCACTATTTGGTACTGATAGCTACTCATTCCTTGAAGTTGTCTTCTCTCTTGTCAATTTTCCTAAGTATTATACTTTCCTTGTTCTCTTCTAGTTTCTCACACCATTTATTCAGAGGCTCCTGGTAGGAGTCCCCACTTTGGGTAGCTGGCCAGCTCACATTTCTTTTTTTATCTGATATACAGTATCAGATGTACAATGGTGGCGCATTTTCTATGCTAAAGGACCCAGCTTTCCTGGTCATAACTAATTGATTCTGGGTTAGAAATCTGAGCCAAGCTAAACCATCAGATGCATACTAAATAAATTTTGAAATGTGGAATGAAGGCAGGGACAGGGAATCACTGGTAGTAAACCAATCACGACACTTCCAGCCTCCCAAGAAAAGACGCATGGATTTTTTTGGCTGAGGCCCCTGTAATTGCCCAGTTCCTGTCCTCCTCTGACTGACTGATTGCTCATACAGCTTCCTTTTGGTTCTGTGCGATACATATAATAAATCCTTTCCCTGCTCAACCGCCCAACAGCCACTTGTTTGTTTGTTTAAATTAACCAGAGTAGTTTTTATTAAACTAATAAACATCTTGATTGGCTCCTCTCTCATCTCTGCCATTGAACACTGATATTCACCACAGAGTTCTTTCTAAACCTACTTCTCATTTTACATTCTTTCCTTGAGCATTTTTCATTCAAAGCAACTGCTTCCTTTTATGTAATTTTACTGTAGTAGATTTATTTTAATTAAAAAATTTTGTTTTATTTTTATTCATTGGATTTTCTCTTCAGACCTCAAAAATCTTTTCCTATTAGTTTCATTTTTCAGTCTTCCCAAATCTCCTTATTTCCCTTGCCTGAGTTCGGAAGCAGACTATGGAAATTTCTCTTTTGCTTCTCTTCCTACCCATCTCATGCTGGAGTTACTGGTCCTCTTCCTATTCTGCATGTTTTTCACAACCTCTTTCATCTACTATCTTGATGCTGAAAATTCAAAGTCTATGTCTCTAATTCTCTAAAACCCCACACATACTTCCAAGCACTTACTAGACAATTCCACTTTCCTGACCCAAAGGTCCCTTCAACTGAACATGTTCAGCATTTAATTCAAAATCTTTTTCTTGGACTTCCCTGGTGGCGCAGTGGTTAAGAATCCGCCTGCCAATGCAGTAGACACGGGTTCGAGCCCTGGTCCGGGAAGATCGCACATGCCGCGGAGCAACTAAGCCCGTGCGCCACAACTACTAAGCCTGCGCTTTAGAGCCCGCGAGCCACAGCTATTGAAGCCCGCACGCCTAGAGCCCGTGCTCCGCAACAAGAGAAACCACCGCAATCAGAAGCCCGTGCACCGCAAGGAAGAGTAGCCCCCGCTCGCCGCAACTAGAGAAAGCCCGCGCACAGCAACGAAGACCCAATGCAGCCAAAAATAAAAATAAATAAATAATCTTAAGAAAAAAAAAATATTTTTCTTAAAATGACTTTTCTTCCTATGTCATAGGGTCACCACCTACCTAATCTCCCTCTCTAATGCGTAGTATTTTAAATCAGGAGTCAGCAAACTATGGTGCAGTCTGTTTTTTCTATGGCCTACAAGCTAAGGATACTTTTTACATTTCTAACATGTTGTAAAAATTAAAAAACAAACAAAAGAGAATATACTACAGTGGCCATATGCTGTCCACAAATCCTAAAATATTTACTATCTGGCCTTTAATAGAAAAAGTTTGCTGACCCCTGTTTTAAATGGTCATCAACTTCTTTGACCCTTTCTCTTCCTAGTATCTTAAATGGTCACCACTGCTCTCAAATTTGACTTCTCCTTCTTTCTGCACCAGCGCCCCAAATCTGGAACACTGTCTTGTCTCCAAGATACATAAATACATGTTTGTGGTATAATAAATACATATTTGGTTTTTGCCACTCCTACCCCCTTCCTTACTTCGTCCTATGTGTCTCTTCCATTTGGCTGTTCCTGAGTTGTATCCTTTTTAATAAAACTGTAATCAGAAGTATGGCACTTTCCTGAGTTCTGTGAGTCATTCAAATGAATTATTGAACCTGTGGGAGCTGCTGAATTTGTAGTCAGCCAGGCAGAAGTGGGTATCCCTGGAGACCTCACTTGCTCACGTCTGAAGTGGGGGCAGTCTTGTAGGACTAAGCCTTTAACTTTCAATGACTGTGCTAACTCCAGGTAGTTAGTGTTAGAACTGTTGAACTGAACTGTAGGAAACCTGGATGATATCCACATTGCACGCTGGCATTAGACTTCTCATGTTACAAACCAATTCAGATCATTCCACTACCCTGCCTAAATACCACTGAAGGTTTTCCACAATGCATAGGATAACTCCAGGTTCTTCACCTAGTTTTATATATATGTATTCATCATATTTATTTATATTTTTCTACTATAACTGCCCTTGGTTGACATCTTGAAATAGCCTTTTGCTATAACTCCTTCTACTAAGAATGCTTTCAGTAGAAGATCATGTTTATGGAAGGCATTTACTTCATTAAAGTAGATAATACTATTTATAGAAAACATATAACTATAATATACTATAATAACTGTGAAAAGGTAAGAAAATATATTTATGGTGAAAAATTGGATTTTACATTTATTTATGCTATCAAATGACATTTAAATGTTACACCTTAAAACTCTTTCTAGTTTCCATCTACCAAAAAAGGAAATCAAATAAAAGCGATTTTTAAGGACCCTTCTAGTTTAAAAATTCTATTATTTTAATCATGTGATCTATTTCTTTAATATTTAATTTTCTGTTATCCTGCCTTTGAAGTATACTTTTTAATTCTATAGTTCAATAGAGGGATAATTTGTTGTTGGTTATAAATAAATTCATATGAAATGACCTGAAAACCTATTTAAAAAGCAATCAGTGAAAGTAAATATTGGATTTCTTCATGTTAAATCTGAAAATCCATCACTATTCTTGCTTTTTACTTTATTTGCTGCTTAACATATCTCAACAGTGAATCTATCATATCAACATAGTCATCATGATCCAAGCTGCAAATAATAGAGAGTGTCAGTGTCAATTTTGCTTTCTCACACTTGCTTCCCTTCACTTCATCTGATTTTAATAATCCCTGTCAAACCACAAACAGTCCAAATTACCTTCATGACACAGAAGCTTTCAAGAAGCAGACAGAATCTCAACTTTCATTTAGCAACTACAAAAGAAAGCTGTCCAGCTGGACAAATATTATTTCCACACTTGACAATCTCTACAGTTGAGCGTGCATTTTAATTTTAACTAAACCTGCCAGGAGTTTGATATGAGCTTCTTGTTTTGTGTAGATTGACTCATAGGATTATCAGACCAATGACTGTAATTGTGATGAAAGAACCCAGTATTTTTCTACTAAAAGATGAATCATATACCAAAGCTGAGGGACCAAAATGAACATATAAGAGGCAATGTGGAGGCATGGATTATAGAAAGAAAACTACTTAAATTAGGTGCTTTAATTACTAAATAAAGTCTAAAGATACAGAACACATTCTTTGAAAGAACTAATAAGTAAAAATAAAATGTAAAAACATTAAAATTTTATGCATAGATACCATTGAGAAACAATCCTAAGAATGAAAAATAAAGAGATTTTTTAAATTGTTTTGGATTGACTCAACTTCAAAGTCAAATTTCTAGAATAGTTCTATGTGTGAAATTATAATAAAACTGACGTTCTTGACAAGATATTAGAAGGTCCACTCTATACTAATCAACATGCCCTTGTACACACAATGTGAAACTTTGAAAAAAGTCAGAGTAAAAATGAATAATGATAATAAGTTTGTAGAGGAGTAGTAGAATAAATGTGACCTGCAAAACTATACATAAACTATTATATCTTTGAAGCTTAATTTATTAAACTTAAATCTAAAAGTTTCAAATGGTAAGATATTTCTGGGAACATTTCCTAAGCTAGGCCTGAATTCTTCCTATAGTTATAGAACCTCGAAATTGCCAAATGTCAGTCTTCTGTCCAACCTGCTACACTCCACACTGGTCCCAGGCACTTCCTTCCCCAAAGAAAGTGCTATTAGGGCACTGTTTCTCCCTAAATCTGTCCTGGACACCACAGCTCAGTTTCCTTTACCAGTCCCTTTTTCTGTCTCTTTCCTGTGGTCCTCTGACTGAACAATTTCATCCGCATCCATGTCTTCTGCTACAACTTGTGTTTGGAGCTCCTGTTCTAACTGTCCAACTCCACACTGGATAATTCCCGTGGATGTCCCACAGACACCTAAACTCAACATGCCCCAAACAATTTTATTACCTTCCCTCTAAAAGGTCTTCATTTTCTTGAGGTCCCTCTGATAGTTAACAGCACCACTATCAACCTAGGCACTCATGTCAGAAATGTGGGAGTCATCCCCCATGTTCTAATGTTCTCTCACCAGTCCCACAGCCAGATGGTTAGTTTGCCTTCATATTTGTCATATCCAACCCTGTTCTCATATTGCTTCTGTGTAAATCCAAAATCCAAACTGCTGGATTAGTAAAGCAGTTTGCTAAAGTGTTTCCCTATTTTTTGCATTATCTCCTAACTCATTCTCTATCCTACCACCAGAATGATCTTTGTAAAGGTGAGAGAGGAATCAGTGTTTATAGCAAGACTTTAACTCTAAGTGACTGGTAGAAAAGACATACTCTTAAGCGAAAGAGAAAAATCAGAGGAAAGAGTTAATTTTTAATTTGTAGGGGGAAAGGGAGTATTCATTTTGGAAATAATGAATTTGAAGTATAAGAATTACAATAAAGCAATCATTTGGAAAAGGGGAAATGGGATTTGGGAAGGAGGGGATGAAGCATATATACATCAAAGGATTATAGAATTTATTCATCCAAACTAGGACTTTTTTTTTTTGGAGTAAAAAGGGTACAGAAAATAATTTAAATTATGTAATTTTTTGAGATGGATACTTACAAATCAAGTAAGTAGCTTTATAATATTTGTGGACCTATGTAATAATTATATTCAAAATAACATTCTTTCAAAAAATTCCTATATCTATGCCCATTGAAGTAAAAAAATCTTTATATTGTTTTAACATTAAATATATAAAAACAGATGATTCTTGGTACATTTCATATACTTTAATCAATTTCTTAGTTGTGTCTGCCTCTCACAGTTATTTTTCTGAAGAATGTATTTTTAAAAATATGATTGTATTATTTGTATAATTTTCCAAGATACAATTTATGGTTAGTAAATTTTAAGTTGTTGACACCTTCAAGTGACTCTTCTGTATACTCTTTCTCAGGTGCAAATCTACCTGGTAAATTTATTAAGTTCAGAGCAAATTCAATAGTGGAAAATATCACCAATTTTAGTTTTTAATAATGAAATACATAAATACTCTAGCCGAAATATTTTTACAGTTTCTATTTTTTTGCCTCTATGCAAAGTGCCTTTTTGGACTAATAACATAAGACAAATTTATCAAATAAATATATATGCTTATTTTCAAAGTTTTGCTAAATTTATTTATTTATTTAACATCTTTATTGGAGTATAATTGCTTTACAATGGTGTGTTAGTTTCTGTTGTATAACAAAGTGAATCAGCTATATGCATACATATATCCCCATATCCCCTTCCTCTTGCATCTCCCTCCCACCCTCCTTATCCCACCCCTCTAGGTGGTCACAAAGCACCAAGCTGATCTCCCTGTGCTATGAGGCTGCTTCCCACTAGCTATTTATTTTACATTTGGTAGTGTATATGTCAATGTTACTCTCTCACTTCGTCCCAGCTTACCCTTCCCCCTCCCCGTGTCCTCAAGTCCATTCTCTACATCTGTGTCTTTATTCCTGTCCTGCCCTTAGGTTCATCGGAACCATTTTTTTTTTAGATTCCATATATATGTGTTAGCATACAGTATTTGTTTTTCTCTTTCTGACTTACTTCACTCTGTATGACAGACTCTAAGTCCATCCACCTCACTACAAATAACTCAGTTTCATTTCTTTTTATGGCTGAGTAATATTCCATTATATATATGTGCCACATCTTCTTTATCCATTCATCTGTCAATGGACACTTAGGCTGCTTCCATGTCCTGGCTATTGTAAATAGTGCGGCGATGAACATTGTGATACATGACTCTTTTTGAATTATGGTTTTCTCAGGGTATATGCCCAGTAGTGGGATTGCTGGGTCATACGGCAGTTCTATTTTTATGTTTTGCTAAATTTAGGTACTGCAAACTTATAGGCTTTTCCAGGTTAACTTCATTCTGAACCATAATATAAATTTATTCAATTAAAAATATGAACTCCATCAAAATATTTTCCCCATAAGCATAGGTATTTCAAAACACAATTATGGAATTTCACAATTAAATTTTATACATCATTCGAGTTCTAAAAATTAATTTGTTCAGTTTCCCATTTGATTTCAGGGAGAAACATTTCAAGGTCCTCCTATTTGCAAGCTTTGGGTTCAATAATTGCAATTCCCTAAAAGCTTCACATAAACTGAATTTTTTGCCTTCTACTTGTTAAATGGTTTGACTAAAAATTTCCAGAAGATTTTGCAGAAACTGCACCAAAATTTAGAGAACATTTTTACGAAAGTATTTAATACCATGGTAGGATATTTTCATTGATTTACAAACTTACTCTTCAAAGTCTCAAAAATCCTACATCTGTGTCTTTATTCCTGTCCTGCCCTTAGGTTCATCAGAACCATTTTTTTTCAGATTCCATATATATGTGTTCGAGAGAAAGTGTATACTGCCATGCTTAAGTTATTTTTATTTTATCAGATCAATCTAACCATAAAAATTTCCAGGCTGGGGACTTCCCTAGTGGTCCAGTGGCTAAGACTCCACACTCCCAATGCAGGGGGCCCGGGTTCGATCCCTAGTCAGGGAACTAGATGCCACAGGCCACAACTAAAGATCCTGCATGCCACAAGGAAGATCGAAGATCCCACATGCCACAACTAAGATGGGGCACAGCCAAATAAAATAAATAAATTAAATAAATAAATGTTTAAAAAAAAATTTCCAGGCTGGTTATTTCATGTATGTATAAAACATATTTGTACTTTTTTAGAACTATATCTTCTATTTAGATTGGTAGATTTTATAGATTTCTTAGAGGCAATTATGAATTGCACAAATATGTGCATCACAACATATTCTAAGTATAGTTCTCTCTATAGGTTCTAAACTTATTCAAAAAATTTTATGGTGTTATGTTCTACCTCAACTTTTTTTTTTTTTTTTTGGTCTGCACAGGATCTTAGTTCCCCGACCAGGGATGGAACCCACGCCCCCTACAGTGGAAGCACAGAGTCTTAACCACTGGACTGTCAGGGAAGTCCCAACATATTTTTAATATCACCAAGACCAAACAATTTTATCATGTATGCTGCCATTTGTAATTCAATTTACAATAAATAGTATTCACAATAATGTCAAGTGTTTTACCTTTTACAGAACGAACTTCTAAATGCTTTACTTTGATGCCATGTATTAGACAAGAAACTTGAACCATTATTGGAATTAATTGATTTTTTTTTACTAGAAATATCCAATGATACTGAGGTAAAAGTGGCATCATTTAAGTGTTAGTAAAGTTCTTTTAATAGAGCCAATACATTAACAGCTATTGTTTCACCTTTCATACATGCACAAGAAAACCTGAAGTTGAAGATGAGAGAAATTAATTTAGTACAGTCACTTGATCTAAATGAAAAGTCATGTTTCATAAAGTGGTACACAAATGTACCTTCTGCAGCTAAGTATTAAAATATTGTATTTTCAGGCATGGTCTTAAGACTATGCAATAGATGTTGATGCTTCTATGTCTTCTTTTTTTTCTTTAGTATTTATATCTATGTATTTATTTATTTATTTATTGGCTGCACCAGGTCTTAGTTTTGGCACGCGGGATCTTCCTTGCAGCATGCGGGGTCTTTAGCCACAGCATGTGAGATCTAGTTCCCTGACCAGGGATTGAACCCGGGCCCCTTGCATTGGGAACACAGAGTCTTAACCGCTGGACCACCAGGGAAGTTCCTCTATGACTTCTTATTTTCATGTGTTCTGTGATATCATTATAGCCCCCATAGTGTGAGTTACACATTAATTCTTTTCGGCAAGTCTAATGAAATTTAGTACTAACTATTAAATGTACACTGTTATTTTCTTTTGTTTTTTTCTAAATCACTGTCACCAAAATGGTTATTACAAAATAAAAATGTGTTACCCAACAGTAAAATAAATAGTTGTAGATTTATATCATATGATACGTAATAAAATCCTTGCAGCAATAGAGAGCTCAGATTGTATTCACTCTGGCAAAACTGAATAAAGGATGGGAAATGTGCAATCCACAGGCCAAAGCAACCACAAGGCTCAGTACAACTGGCTGCGCATCAAGTGGCCAGCAGAGCTAGCAGCATAGAATAGTTCTGCCACCACCATCCCCTAAGATCTGAAGAAGCTAGCTGTATCTAACTGCTCGTGCCAGAGTGCATTTACTTTATCAGCAAGCACCCTTCCTGCTCTCCTTGAAAAAGATGTGTTAGCTTATATTACTTCTGGAAAGGAACTGGAAAAGATAAATGGGATTTGGCCAATTTAACCATATGCTAAAGTGAGAATTCTGTTCACTATACTGGTGTCTCACATATGAGAACATGCCAGGATGTAGACAAACAAGATGTAGGTCTACCTAAACCTATCCTAGTTTATTTATATGTAACTATTAAATAATACTTCATTCAAAAATGAAAAATCTGAGGCAAACGCTAAACCAATGAAATACTGAGATAAAAGGCCTAAAATGGGACTATCCTGGGCAAACTGGATATATAATGTGACGTCAGTACATGGGATATTTAAAATATCAATATAACATATATAAAATGAAAGCACATGTATAAAAAATGACAATCTAGCTCTGTATGGCATGAGATGGAAAGATTTCCAGAATGCTATAGTATTTTATTTAAAAAGTAAGTTGTAGAATTATATATACATCATGATACAGTATAATACTTCTGAATAAAAGCCAATCATCCCCCAAATCAGGAAGGGTACTCAACAAACTATCAATAGTGCTAAGCTGTGGGTGGTAGAACTAAAAAGGAACAGGGAAAAGGAAAGATTTACTCTTTATAATCTATTTTTGTTTGAACTTATTATAATGAACATTACTTTTGACACATGAGAGACAAAAACAAAAAAGATATTACAAGGCATTAGCTAATTTAGTATCAACTGAGTGGTACAAGTAACAAATGATCTAGAAGTCCTGCAGAGGGACATTCCCTTTGGGCAGAGGAAAATAGAGAAGTCAAGCCGCCAAGAAAAAGGAAGATAAAGGTGGGAGCCCAGTGATCTTGCAAAATCCATAGTCTCACAGGCCCCACAGTTGATGACACAGTCTCTCACTGTATATAGATTGACGTGCTCTCCAGTTCTGAGAATGATCCAACAACTAGTGAAGGGAGGACATAAGGAGCCTCAGCCAGGCAGTAAGTAGAGAAGTAAATAATGAGTTGGTCTCCTGTTCATTTCCCTCTTCTTCTACAATGTGGGCTCTTACTAACTTCTTATTGCCAATGTGTAATCAGGTCCTCATCTTGAGGTTTCTTTGTATGTAGTGGGACCCTACTCCTAAACCTCAGCCACAGCTGCCTGCTCCACAATCATGAACCACAACCAACAAGGGGTCCCGGTAATTGAAATGGTGAGAACATCCCTGGAGCATATATAGGACTGCTTTGGGGAACTAGAACAGAAAATTCACACATGAAAATAGCGAAAGGTAAAATAGGAATGCTATGGCCAGATGGGTATGCTAAGGCCTTTCTTCCTCCAGAAGGAAAATATTTGTACTTTCATCCTATACAAAACAGGGAGTCATAAAGAGTTTTTCACTAAGGCAGTACATGACTACCACTTTATAAATATTTATCAAACAGGGTGTTAAGATGATATTGGTGTGGGGTGAGAGAACAGATGTAGGATGATCAGTTAGGAGGATAGTGAATTAATCCAGATGAAGGTGATGATGAATAGGAAGAGGACGGGACCACGAGAAAAGGAAAGATAGCTTTTGAAATGACTTTCCAAGGTACGACTAGATAGTTTGGGGTCGCTGAGCGAGGCAGGCAATTATAGCTGAGAGAACACCAGCCAGGTGTTACATATCCTAGGCATCAAAAGCTTGGACTTGAGATCCAAGTCATCAGAGAAACCAAACAAGACGATGTGAAAATTATAGTCATGATAAGAGGCAGAAAACTTGTGGATATGTCATTAGAAAGTAGCAAAGGGTAAAATCCAGTGTGTGCCTCTTCCTTGGCAATAAAAATGACCAATTATGACAGAAATAGCTAAGCAAAAGAGGTGGGCATTGTACAGAGCAAGGCATCTTGTTGTCAAAGGCTCTTACAGTCTTGAAGAAGGCAGTCATAGATACCATGCAGTGCATGCTCATGGTAGCCTTCAAGAAGCTAGCTGAGGAGCGGTGACTACTATGGGTGCCCATAAGGTTTTCTGCTGGGTAGTGCCATAGGATAGGCCAGGGTAGTAAGATGAGGCTATAGGGAAATTTATGTAGTAAGGGCTAAATTATTACAAAGGAATTCTGAAATTTTAATCTGGATGACAGAAAAGTAGCTTATGGATAGATTTTTAAAACTTAGGAGGAAAATGTTAGCAAGAAGGCATAGAAAATTCAGTTTTAGACATGACAATTTTGAATGGATTATACAAATGGTAATGTCCAGAATAGAGATGGGTTAGATATACGAGGGGAATGCATGAGAAAACATAGTGTTTGTAATGTCACACTGAAGTTCAGGAGACCAAGACTCAGACAATATGTTTCAAACTTTTTGAACTATGACCGACAAGGTTAAAAGAGTGCATTGCAATCTAATGTGTAGGTGTACACACATATCTTAAAGAAAAGCTCCATGAAACATCGCTTATCCTTAATACTTGCTTTGATATTTTCTATTCTATTCCTCCTTCTCCTTCTCCTCCTTCTCCTCCTCCTCCTTCTTCTCCTCCTTCTCCTTCTTCTTTTCCTTCTTCTTATTCTTATTCTTTTTTTAAATGTTGCCCAAAGACCCTAAATTGATTTCAGCACCTTCCTTTTGGCTTAGAGATTTTTAGATTAAAGAGACCTTTGTGATTATTTTGTAGAACCACCTGCAAAGATATGACTGATAAATCCAGAAGATATATTCTTGGAGAAAGAGTAAACAAGAGAAAAGCACAAAATTAAAGATCACTTGGGAACCACTAACGGGGGTAAGGGAAAGGCCAAAGAAGACAGGGAAAGTAGGTCATAGGATAGAAAAAACTAGTACCAAAAAGGACAATGTTGCAAAAAGGAATGGGTGGCCAACAAAAGCTTTTTTCAGTTCATGTCTTTGCCTCTACTGCAGTATTTCTCAAAGTGTAGTTGAAGACACTAATTTAAGCAGAATTACCTTGGCCACTTGTTAAAAATTCAAATACCTGGGTAGGCCTCATCCCAGGCCTAGTGAACTGAACTTTCTGGGTGTGTGTCCTGGAACTGACAATTAAAAGTTTCCCAGGATATTCTTTCCACCAAGGATTTTTATCTCAGTGCCTTTCACAAATCAGCTTTCAAAATGGTATTTTACATAGGAACATGCAATCTCACTTCACACATTAGATGTATTCTTAAATAGTTGCTAAGTAAGTACTTGCACACTAAACCATTATTCCCCCTGAAGACTACCGTGATTAACTTCAGAATTATGTCCACCCAGAAGGAAACAAACAAGCTTCCAAAGCATTCAGCCTTCAAATAAACATTCTTCATCCTGATTTTTCTGTACTACTTATGCCAGTGGCTGGCCAAATGGGCTTACAATCCTCATTATCTTTATTCAGTTTAAAAGCATATACTATATTTTAAAATTCACTATACTGTTACATATTTCATTTTGATTTTGAATTGAGTGCATTGTACTTAACTAGCTAAGTATCCCAATCAAGTGGCATTTAGCAGAACTCACAGGCAGGAAGTGCCACAAGGAGAAAGTTTTCAGAAAAATACAAAAACTAAAGTTTATGATTTGGACTCTAACACCAAAGATATCCCTTTATGTGGTAAGCCCTGCTAACAAAAATATTTGTCAAGTTATTACCAATTGATAACCAAGAAGTATGAGATGTGACTCTAAGATAAGAATCATAACTAACCACAACAACAACTACTACTACAGTAGATAACATTTATTCACTTATCTCATATCAGGCTCTGTTTTAAAACCTTTCCATGGATTAACTCATTTCATCTTCACAACAATCGTGTGAAGTACCGTTTTAGACCTTATTTCGCAGATGATGCAGCTGAGATGCACAGAGCTGTGTAACCCTCCTAGGGTCCCACAGCTAGAAATAGGAGCTGAGATTCAAACATAGGCATCCGGTCTAGAGTCTGTACTCAAAGGCAGTGTGCTACAATGTGATTGCAAGAAAGTCTCAGATGTTGAAGTAGTTAGCTGCCTAGTAGAGAGAAAGACTTGCTGTTTATGGTCTGGGATTTTTTCTTTTTCTGTTCTTTATGCAAGTGATTTTAAGATAACTTGGGTCTATAGTGGATCCCTGTTCACATTATACATGATAATGTGATACTGCGGTGGAGCCTGAGAGTCTACATTTCTAACAAGTTCCCAGGTAATGGTGATACTGCTGGCTTGGGGCCACATTTTGAGTAGCAGGGGATTAGAGTACAAGATCTGGAGTAACAATGCTAGTGTTGGAATCCTAGCTCCATTACTTACTAGTTTTATAACCTTCTCCTTGTGTGCCTCTACCACATCTGTAAAATAGTGAGATCATTAAAGTGTTGTTATGAGGATTACATGAGATAATCCATGGATACTACTTAGAACATAGAACATATTCTATGATACTACTTAGAATATATTCGCTGGAACATAGAAAGCACTCAATAAATATTATCTCTTAATCTTATAGAAAACTATTACAAGCATATATTGTATCCCATTAGAAAGCCATTTATAGAATTGACTGACATAGCAGAAATACTAAATAAAATTCTATCATTTTTTTCCAGGCAGTCACTAGAACATCACTGTATGCTGAAGGACATTTAATATATATAAGTTAGACCCACTATCCAACTTTATTAATTACATAAATCTGAAACTACTCTAAACGAATTTGTGTAAAGCTGGCTTTGGTCTATACTATTTAAAGAGATTATTTTGTTTCTATGCCAGAAAACTTTTTTATATTGCAGGTGTATACTGAGTTCCAACTCATTTATTTGAATAGCTTTCTCTGAATTTAGAAACAGGCATTTTTGTTTTAACAATTCATTTTTACCAAATAGAAATCAGAACTAGTATTAGTATGAACAATAATAATGATTTTAAACATTTGTTCAAACAAGGGCACTAGCATAGTTTAGATGAATTTGGATGAGTTAGTCAAAACCTTCACAGACAACTGTATACATTTTCAAACCACTGTACAATACAGCATAATTACCTCTTGCTATTGAGGACTGGGGCTTAGAAAGAATATTAGTCAGAATTGTGATGATTTAACAGTGATGTGATATGGGAGAGTTCAGTGGGGAAGAAAAGTAAAGTCAGAACCAGAAATGAAAACTGTTAGAAATTTCTCAAATTCAACACTGCTTGAAAATTAAAGAGATAGAAGGCAGTGAATGGAGTACAACTAGGAAAGAAAGATTAATGTCCCCCCCAGTCACTGATAAAAACCAAGAAGGGTAAAACCTGCAGGTTCAATCAAGGAGGAGATGAGAACTATGAAGTGTTTTGGGTTGGCCAGTATCTTTATGAGTCAGCAAGAAAAGATGAGTAAATAATTTGCCTCTCTTTTCACCTTTTATTTCTCGAACACAGGTGATGAAAAAGACAATTGTGGGACAGATTCTGATATGTTTATTTTTCTAAATTAAAACTATATTCAACATATGACCTGCCCTGTGAGATCATGAAAAGGAAAAGGGTGGAATCTGGGTGGGGAGATTATTATTTCCCTCCTCTCTCCCTTTCTCTCTTTCCCTGCAGAATGGGGTAAGGAAGGCTCCAGGCTCCTCCTTTAATGTCCAGTGTGGTACTAGAATTTTTTTTAACATTCAGCACAACATATCAGATTTTACTCTACATTTTGCTTTGTATAACAAGTGTTACTTTAAAAAATAAGATTTTACCCCCAAAAAATCTGTTTAAAAGTGCTTCTATAAAGGACTGGCATACGGAAAAATTTAAGGCAGGGTTACCTATACTTAATTATACTGAATAAGGATTCTTCTATTGAAATAATTATCAGGTTTAACTTGTACTTTTAGTGAAAAAAAAAATCAATTGTTGGAATTGTGATTCTTAACATCTAGAGATGATAACCCAACAAGATCGGATGGTTTGGATTAGAGGAACAAGAAAACAATTATACCAACATCATGTTTTGTTACTTGGGTTTACAATGGTCTGAATCAAATTCCTGAAAAACAGAAATTTACCAAAATGCATGAGCTAACTTTTTCCACTTACAAGGCAGGTATTAGCTGTCTCTCAATACCAGAGAAGCAAGGAATTCCACTTCAGTGTGACCTATTTATGCCTCTTAGATTCATCATATGCATTTTTTAATGACCTCGAACCAAAGGAAATGTAGAAACCTATTTGAAAAGCTGACATTAAGGTTGTGACACCAACCAAAACAACAAGAGAATCTAAAGTTAAACTGACACACAATCCCCAAATCAGTCTGTTACACTCCTAATTTAAAAAACAGTTACTATGTGAAATAGTGATGGCATGTCAGCCTCTGCTTTGAAACTCCTGAATTTTGTCATTTGGTGTTTGTGTCACAACCTTAATATTATTTAAATATACTTTTTAATATCTATTATTTAAAAAATATCTTTGAATTGAAAATACTCTAGCTTTGAAGAAGCCAACCTCAAAGCACTGCATGCCACTTTTATTAGAAGTGGTGCATAAAACATTTCCTGTTGACAAATCTAATTCATTAAAAGGTGAGATGGATGAATTTTAAAATAACTGGCTGGCATCATTATCTGCAACACCTTTTATAAATTATTCCTCTTTTCCCTTTTGACTGAACTTGTCACAGTTCCCTTTCAGCGTCTGAGTGTTATGCCTCATAGTCAATGCTTTCAACATGTTTAGACAAGTCATAAGTTAAACAAGCAGTGGTACTTTATTTTCTAGAAATGAGAAAGGGTAGCAGAAATACAGATTATTTCAGTCAATTCATTGATTTTTAACTAAAGACAAGTAAAGTCAGTTAGTGGTGGTTTCATCTTACACAAAGGATTTAAAAATAAAGCTATACTGTTTGAGTAGAAGGGAGAATTTGAAAGAAAGGAACATAAAGAGAGATGCTGGCAGCCCTGCTGCACTATTGTGCAGAAGACTTAGTTTAAAATTGAATTGTGCTTCCCCTGACATCGGAGATCAGGCACATCATAAGGCTGACAGCTGGCTGGCACACTACCTTCCTAAAGGAAAATGCTAACTGCATTTCTCTTAGAGGCCAAAGCAATAGAATTATAGAAGCTTTCAAGCAAACTGGGGAGGCAGAGTACAAATCATTTAAAATATGACAAAAACCATTTCTTACCTAATTTTGTTTCAGAAGACTATAAGAATGAGCTTGTCTTCTAATCCTAAGTAGGTGGTAAATTATTTCCTTATGAGTTGTCAGTAGAAGAGCTGCCCTTTCTTTAGTATCTTCAGCAGTTTTTTTCCACAAAATATACAAAGCACACCTATAAAATAATTAGATACAGCTTTCACTGCCACATGGAGGGGGCATAGTCACAACATTAGTCATCTACATTGGCAGTGACAGTACTATCATTGTTATAATATACAGACTTGATCCAAGAGATGCTGGAAACACATAAAGACATCCTGAAGTTGGGATACCTAAGAAAACCTTATCAACAAGATGATTCATAGATTATAGGCAAATGGATAACGGATGTACCTAGGAAAACGATATTCAAAACATCCCTTTTATTTTCAGTGATTTTTCAAATGTTCCTAAAGAAACGTAGATCACAGAGAGTAAGGGATGTTTGCACCATATGAAATAAGCAACCTTTCAATACAATTATGTTTTTCTTGTTTAATTACCAGTTTCCCCAGAACTGTTTACTAAAACCATCTTTGGGGCTTCCCTGCCGGTCTAGTGGTTAAGACTCCATGCTTTCAATGCAGGGGGCTCGAGTTCAATCCCTGGTTGGGGAACTAAGATCCTACATGCCACGTGGCATGGCCAAAATATTTTTTAAAAAATTTTTAAATAATTAAAAAAAATATTTCCCCACTCTTCTAGGTTATCTTATTAAAGTAGATTCTGATTCAGTTGATTTGGGGTTGGGATCTGAGATTCTGTGTTTCTAACAACCTCCCAAGTAAAGTCACCAAAGAGGTGGGTCTGTGGTCTAAACATTCACTAGTAAGGTTCCACCAATCTATTTGACGTTCCCTGCACCAAAATACACTGTTGTTATTCTTGTTTTTTGGCCCTTTGTCTTTCTATATAATTTTAAAATCTTTTGTCAAGTATTCTCTCCTCCCTACCAAAATAGACAGTTAGGAATTTGATTGATCAAATTGGGCATCTGTAAAATCTTGAGTTTCCCAAGCCATGTGTATTGTATATCATTCCATTTATTAAGGTCTTATTGTCACAAAATAATGCTTTACTATTTTCCCCATGGGAGTTTTGCACATCTCTTGTTATGTCAGATGTATTCCCAGGAACTTCATATTTTGAATGTTAGTATAAATAATATCTCTTTGCAAGGGCTTTTTCATGTTTTGTTTATATATGTATGTATTTGTATAATTTTTGTATATTGATGTATTTATCCAGGATATTTTCTAAACTCTTATTATTTTTTCTGTAGTTTCACATCATGCATACATAATGAGTTTTACTTCTTCATTCTAAAATCTATACTTATTTCTTTATCTTGCCTTACTAAAAGAAAAGAAGTCAAATGATAAGTATATTACTTAATAGAAAAATCTATTTTATAATCTGTGATCAGCCAAAATGATCTCTTCATTAGGCTTAGGTCAACTAGAAAACTAATACGAAGAAGGTTCCAGATGTTTCTCTTGATATTTATTGATTGTTCTCATACTTCTTGACTTTCTCCGGCGTCTGATATACAAGTGCTTAAATGTTACTAAGATCCATTGTCCCAAGCTGACTTCCAGTTGATACTTCATCAGAAACAGACAAAAACCCTCATGGACAACTTGGCCAGTGTAGGAACTAAATTTGAGCAAAACAGGAAACAGAGGAATTAAAACAAGAGACATGGTTCAGTTCGGTCTAAGAACTAAGTGGAGATGCCCACACTAGGGAGCCATTACAGAGATACAACATATTACCTATACTACATAGTTGAAATCACAAGATTTCATGGAAAACCCATAAATAACTGAAATTGCTTTCTTGATAACATTGTCAGCCTGTAGGGTGAATTGCGCTTCTTGATAGCTTTCAGCCAATCAGTTCGACCATAGGAAAAAATTAAGACTTACTGTTCCACAAACTGTCAATGTTGTTAATATTGGTTACCTGAGGAAAGGTAAATGTGCTTGATGGTGGGATGGAGCATGGGGTAAAGAAAGAAAAAGATGCAGTAACTAAAATAATAATGACTACAATAATAATAATAAAAATACAACAATCTGTTCTTTAAAAATGGGTTCAAAATCCACTAAAATAATAATCATGAAGAAATATAGCGATGCAGAAAATGCTGAAAAGGACAGATGAAAACAGGACCCAAGCACACACATACACATTACATTGCAACTGTTTAACAATATGTGCACAAAATTTTTGGTTAGGAAAATCAATAAGCATGTATTTTTCCCCCTTCCCTTCTAGAGATTCCCTTAAAAAGATAAAAAAGGTGTGTGTTGGGGTGAGGGAACAGGATGTAAACACAAAAATGAAGAAACTGAGAGAGACATCACTACAAATTTGTACAAGGTAAGACAGATGAAAGAGCTTTCATGGTAAAAACAGACTGGAAAAAGCAAAACTCTAGAATGTGTGCAGAGAATGCTGCAATTAAAGGAATGTCCTATATCATTGGCAGAAGTGTGGAGTAAGAAGTGAAGCTAAAGTATGCAATCAATTGACTGCCCAAGAAACACTGAATCTCCCTCCCCTACCTTTTTGTACAGCAACTTCTTTTTTTTTCTTTCTCCATAGTTCAATATCTGACTGTGAGTAAAAAAAAAAAAAAAAAAGTAAATGGGAAAAGTGTTGTGTTTGAAGATATGAAATAACTATCTAGAAAATTAAGGATCAAAAGAGATGGGAGGGAGGGGATTAGGAAAACATGGTGGAGTTGAAGGACTTGAGCTCATCTCCTCATATGAAAACACCAAAATCAAAACTAACTGTTGAACAACCAATGAAAAAAAGACTGGAACATACCAAAAAAGATATTCCACAACCAAAGACAAAGAAGAAGCCACAACGAGACAGTAGCAGGGGCACTTTCATCATATAATCAAATCCCATACCTGCTGGGTAGGCGAGCCACAAACTGGAAAATAATTATATCACAGAGGTTCTCCCACAGGAGTGAGAGTTCTGAGCCCCACACCAGGCTCCCCAGCCTGGGGGTCTGGCATCAGGAGGAGGAGCCCCCAGAGCATTTGGTATTGAAGGACAGTGGGCCTTGAGTGCAGTAGCTCCATAGGACTGGGGTAAACAGAGACTCCACTCATGGAGGGCACACACAGTTTCATGTGCTCTGGAACCCAGGGCAAAGCAGTGACTCCATAGGAGCCAGGGCCAGACCTACCTGCAGGTCTTGGAGGGTCTCCTGGGGAGGCGGGGGTCGGCTGTGGCTCACTGTGGAGATAAGGATACTGATAGTAGAGGCCCCAGGGAATATTTAGCGTGAGCACTCCTGGACATTGCCATTTTGGCACTGAGACCTGGCCCCATCCAACAGTCTGCAGGCTCCAGTGCTGGGATGCCTCCGGCCAAACAACCAACAGTGTGGGAACACAGCCCCACCCATCAGCAGACAGGGTGCCTAAAGTCATCCTGAGCCCACAGCTGCCTCTAAACACACCCCTTGACATGGCCCTGGCCATCAGAGGTAAAGACCCAGCTCCATCCACCAGTGGGCAGGTACCAGTCCCGCCCACCACGAAGCCTGCACAAGCACCTCAACCAACCTCACCCACCAGGGAGCAGACACCAGAAGCAAGAGGAACTACAATCCTGCAGCCTGCAGAACAGAGAACACAAACGCAGAAAACTAGAGGAAGGGAAGAAAAAGAACTACAAACACAAATCCAAAACAATTAACCAAATGGCAATGAGAACATATATATCAATAATTACCGTAAATGTAAATGGATTAAATGCTCCAACCAAAAGACAAAGACTGGCTGAATGGATACAAAAACAAGACCCATTTATATGTTGTCTACAAGAGACCCACTTCAGATCTAGGAACACATACAGACTGAAAGTCAGGGGATGGAAAAAGATATTACATGCAAATGGAAATCAAAAGAAAGCTGGAGTAGAATACTCATATCAGACAAAATAGATTTTAAAATAGACTGTAAACAAAAGACAAAGAAAGACACTACATAATGATCAAGGGATCAATCAAAGAAGAAGATATAACAATTGTAAATATATATGCACCCAACATAGGAGCACCTCAATATATAAGGCAAACGCTAATAGCCATAAAAAGAGAAACTGACAGTAACACAATAAAGGTGGGGGACTTTAGCTCCCCACTTCCATCAATGGACAGAACATCCATAAAGAAAATCAATAAGAAAACACAGGCTTTAAATGACACATTAGACCAGATGGACTTAATTGATGTTTATACAACATTCCACCCACCCAAGTACACATGGAACATTCTCCAGGATAGATCACATGCTGGACCACAAAGCAAGCCTCGGTGAATTTAAGAAAATTGAAATCATATCAAGCAACTTTTCCGACCACAACACTATGAGATTAGAAACCAAATAAAAGAAAAAAACTGTAAAAGGCACAAACACATGGAGATTAAACAATATGTTACTAAACAACCAATGGATCATTGAATAAATCAAAGAGGAAATGAAAAAAATACCTAGAGACAAATGAAAGGGAAAACACAATGATCCATAACCTAGGGTACACAGCAAAAGCAGTTCTAAGAGGGAAGTTTATAGTGATACAATCTTACCTCAGGAAACAAGAAAAATCTCAAACAACCAAACCTTACACCTAAACCAACTAAAGAAAGAAGAACAAATAAAACCCAAAGTCAGTAGAAGGAGAGAAATCATAAAGATCAGAGCAGAGATAAATGAAATAAAGATGAAGAAAACAATAGAAAAGATCAATGAAACTAAAACCCGATTTTGTGAAAAGATACACAAAATTTATAAACCTTTAGCCAGAAAAAAAAAGGAGCAGACTCAAATCAATAAAATTAGAAATGAAAAAGGAGAAGTTACAACTGACACCACAGAAATACAAAGGATGATAGAAATTACTACAGGCAACTATATGCCAATAAAATGGACAACCTGGAAGAAATGGATAAATTCTTTTTTTTTTAATTTTATTTATTTATTTAATTTATTTATTTTTGGTTGTGCCAGGTCTTAGTTGCAGCCAGTGGGCTCCTTAGTTGCAGCCAGCAGGCTCCTTAGTTGTGGCATGTGCACTCTTACTTGCGGCATGCATGTGGAATCTAGTTCCCTGACCAGGGATCGAACCTGCGTCCCCTGCATTGGGAGGCGAATTCTTAACCAGTGCACCACCAGGGAAGTCCCTGGATGAATTCTTAAAAGGTACAATCTTCCAAGACTCAACCTGGAAGAAAGAGAGAACATGAACACACCAATCACAAGTACTGAAATAGAAACTGTGATTAGAAAACTTGCAACAAACAAAAGTCCAGGACCAGATGGCTACACAGACGAATTCTATCAAACATTTAGAGAAGAGTTAACACTTATCCTTCTGAAACTATTCCAAAAAATTGCAGAAGGAGGAACACTTTCAAACTCATTCTATGAGGCCACCATCATCCTGATACGAAAACCAGACAAAGATACCACAAAAAAAGAAAACTAGAGGCCAATATCACTGATGAACATAGACGCAAAAATCCTCAACAAAATGCTACCAAACCAAATCCAACAATATATTAAAAAGATACACCATGATGAAGTGGGATTTATCCCAGGGATGCAAGGATTCTTCATCATACACAAATCAATCGATGTGATACACTATATTAACAAATTGAAGAATAAAAACCACATGATCATCTTAATAGATGCAGAAAAAGCTTTTGACAAAATTCAACACCCATTTATTATAAAACTCAACAGAAACTGGGCACACAGGGAACCTACCTCAACATAATAAAGGCCATATACGATAAACATCATACTCAACAAGGAAAAGCTGAAAGCTGAAAGATCGGGAGGAAGACAAGGATGTCCACTCTCGCCACTTTTATTCAACATAGTTTTGTAAGTCCTAGCCATGCCAATCAGAGAAGAAAAAGAAATTAAAAGAATCCAAATTGGAAAAGATGAAGTAAAACCAGCACTGTTTGCAGATGACATGATTCTATACATAGAAAATCCTAAAGATGCTACCAGAAAACTACTGGGGCTCATCAGTGAATTTGGTTAAATTGCAGGATAAAAAATTAACACATAAAAATCTCTTGCATTTCTATACACTAACAACAAAAGATCAGAAAGAGAAATTAAGCAAACAATCCCAATTACTATCACATCAAAAACAATAAAATACCTGGGAATAAATCTACCTAAGGAGGCAAAAAACCTATACTCTGTAAACTATAAGAGGCTGATGAAAGAAATCGGAAATGACACAAACAGATGGAAAGGTATACCATGTTCTTGGACTGGAAGAATCAATATTTTCAAAATGACTATACTACCCAAGGCAATCTACACATTCAGTGCCATCCCTATCAAATTACCAATGGCATTTTTCACAAAACTAGAACAAAAAATTTTTTAATTTGTATGGAAACACAAAATATAAAGCAATCCTGAGCAAGAAAAACGGAGCTGGAGGAATCAGGTTCCCTGACTCAGACTATACTACAAAGCTACAGTAATCAAAACAGTATGGTACTGGCACAAAAACAGAAATATAGATCAATGGAACAGGATAGAAAGCCCAGAAATAAACCCATGCACCTATGGTTCATCAGTCTACGACAATGGAGGCAAGAATATACAGTGGAGAAAAGACAGTCTCTTCAATAAGTGGTGCTGGGAAAACTGGACAACTGCATGGAAAAGTATGAAATTAGAACATTCTTTAACACCATACACAAAAATAAACTCAAAATGGATTAAAGACCTAAATGTAAGACTGGATACTATAAAACTCTTAGAGGAAAACATAGGCAGACCATACTTTGACATAAATCATAGCAATATCTTTTTGGATCTACCTCCTAGAATAATGAATATAAAAACAAAAAACCCCAAATGGGACCTAATTAAACTTAAAAGCTTTTGCTCAGCAAAGAAAACCATACACAAAATGAAAAGACAACCCACAAAATGGGAGAAAATACTTGCAAACAAAGCAACCAACAAGGGATTAGTCTCCAAAATATACAAACAGCTCATGCAGCTCAATATAAAAAAAACCCAAACAACCCAATCAAAAAATGGGCAGATCTAAATAGACATTTCTCCAAAGACATACAGGTGGCCAAAAAGCACATGAAAAGTTGCTCAACATTGCTAATTATTAGCAAAATGCAAATCAAAACTACAATAAGGTATCACCTCACACAGGTCAGAATGGCTGTCATCAAAAAGTCTACAAACAATAAACGCTGGAGAGGGTGTGGAGAAAAGGGAACCCACCTACACTGTTGGTAGGAATGTAAATTGGTACAACCACTATGTAGAACAGTATGGAGGTTCCTTAAAAAACTTAAAATAGAACTACCATATGATTCAGCAATCCCACTCCTGAAAATATATTCAAACAAAACTCTAATTCAAAAAGATACATGCACCCCTATGTTCATAGCAGCACTATTCACAATAAGCAAGACACTGAAGCCACCTAAATGCCCATTGACAGAGGAATGAATAAAGAAGGTGTGGTACATACACACAATAGAATATTACTGAGCCATAAAAAAGAATGAAATAATGCCATTTGCAGCAACATGGATGGACCTAGAGATTATTATACTAAGTTAAGTAAGTCAGACAGAGAAAGACAAATACCATATGATATCACTTATATGTGGAATCTAAAAAAATGATACATGAACTTATTTATAAAATAGCAACAGACTCACAGACTTCGAAAACAAATTTACGGTTACCAAAGGGGAAAGGTGGGGGGGGGGTGGGATAAATTAGGAGTTTGGGATTAACATATACACACTACTATATATAAAATGGAAAACTAGGAAAGGTAGCATGCGTTCCCCAAAGAAAAGTCTGTCTCATTCTGGCCTTTAGCTGACTTCCAGCATAATCATGGTAACCCACCTATTCACTCTAAAGCAAACTGTACCAGTCAAATCAGTACCATCCAAATATAGTTTCTAGGCAGCTTTTTGATTTTCTTCTTTCTATTATGAATGCACAGTCAAGGACAATGGGGTATTTGAAGAAAATCTTTTTTTTTTTCCCACATTTGAAACCAACGTAAAACAATAATTAGCCCCCAAAGAAAATGGAGATAAGTCCATTAATAGAACATGTAAATTTTCCATCATCCTAAGAGAGTAAAGAAAAAAAATGTACACATAATACAAGACCAGAAGCAGGACATCCAGCTATGGCTGAGTACAATCAGTAAATACTCTTCCAAAAAAGAAACTATAGAGGTAGACAAAATTGACAAATACAACCATTTTAGTCACCTAGAAATAGACCAAAGGAAGATAACAATTTGAAAAGCATTTATATTTGAAAAACTATTAATCTTTAGGTAAGAAAACTAGGGCCCTCTGGTATTCTAGCCTAGAGCTACCCTTATCAACATCAACCACAGCTCAGTGAGTACAGAGGTTCTTCCAGGGTGGGGAAGGTCGTTAGAACCAGAAACATCTCTGCTGTGGTCAAAGGGGGCTCACTGGTACTTGAGTGGTGGGTGATGCCCACCTCCAGCAGTGTTTCAGTGGAAGAGATGGCCTTAAAAAAGGGAGCAAGCAAGGAGAGTCAACAGCTCAATTAGGCCAAGGTTATGTTCACACTTGGGGCAAGCGTACTCTTGGCTATGGCTGAGAGTATGTACAATGGAGGCCTGAGAGGAACAAAGCTAGCCACACATTCCTGAGGCCGAACAATCACATGCACAGAGGAAATGTGAAAGAGCTCAGCAGAAAGCAAAAGCTGGGCACACTTGAAAACAATGTAAACTTTAAATATATTCCTTTATCAATACAGAGATCCATGAGCACATGACAGATGACTTACTGACTTGAAGTGTTTGCACACATCCACTATCCAACCATCAGCTTATCATTTAAGCTTCACAGACACAGAGGCAAGTCCTAGAAAGCCAAATGTAAAACTCATAACAAGAATCACACACACACACACAAAAATCAGTGGCCACCTATCACAAGGGAGGTAGGTGTTACTGACTTAGTTTAGGCAAATTACTAAACAAGGAAACAAGCAAATAAACAAAGAAACAACAGGGAGAAAAAATATTCAGAATCCAGAGTTGCTACAATATATGATCTAAAATATCCAGTTTTCAGCAAGAAGTTATGAGACATGCAAATAAATAGGAAAAAAGCAGCCAATAGAAACTGAGTATCCCTAGATGTTGAATTTAAACGAAGACTTTAAAGCAGATATTATAAATACATTCCATGAACCAAAGGTGACCATATTTAAAGAATAAAAGGAAAGTACGGCAATGATGAATAAAAAACGTAAGAGATTCACAATAAGGAGAAAGAAATTTTTAAAAAGAACCAAATGGAAATTTTGGACTTGAAAAGTGTATTAAATGGAAAGTCACTATAGGAACTTGACAGCAGATTCAAGGTGATCTGAAGAAAGAATTAGTGAATTTAAAATAGATGAATATAAATTATCCAATCTGAAGAACACAGAGAAAAAATAATTTAAAAAATGAACAGGACTTCCCTCGTGGTGCAGTGGTTAGGAATCCGCCAGCCAATGCAGGGGACACAGGTTCACGCCTTGGTCCGGGAAGATCCCACATGCCGCGGAGCAACTAAGCCCGTGCACCACAACTACTGAGCCTGTGCTCTAGAGCCCGTGAGCCACAACTACTGAGCCTGTGTGCCACAACTACTGAAGCCTGTGCACCTAGATCCCGTGCTCCGCAACAAGAGGAGCCATTGCAATGAGAAGCCCGCACACCACAAAGAAGAGTAGCCCCTGCTCGCCACAACTAGAGAGAGCCCGCGTGCAGCAACGAAGACCCAGCGCAGCCAAAAATAAATAAATTAAATAAATAAATTTTTAAAAAAAGAACAAAGACTCAGACATTTTGGATAATCACAACTATATCAAAAAGCATGTAATGAGTATCCCAGAAGGAATGGAGACAGAAAAAGGGATAAAAAAAAATATATGAAGAAATAAGGGATAAAAACATACCAAATTTGATGAAAAATATTCATCTACTCATCAAAGAAATTCAACAGACCCCACGCAGGACAAATATAAAGAGATGGATATTTCAACATAACATAATCAAACTATTGGTGAACAAAGACAAAGAGAAAATCTTAAAAGCAGCAAGAGAAAAGTAAATAATCACATATAGGTGAGCATCAATGAAACAATGGAGGCCAGAAGTCAGTGGAATGAGAAATTCAAAATGCCGAAAGAAAAAAAAAGAAACTGTCCACTAATTATCCTATATCAAGAATAACTACGCTGTAAAGCAATTATACTCCAATAAAGATGTTAAAAAAAATTAAAAAATAAAACTGGAGATGAATAAGGTAGAGAAAAAAAAAAAAAACTACCTTTAGGCTTCCCTGGTGGCACAGTGGTTGAGAATCCGCTGGCCAATGCAGGGCACACAGGTTTCAGCCCTGCTCTGGGAAGATCCCACATGCCGAAGACCAACTAAACCTGTGTGCCACAACTACTGAGCCTGCGCTCTAGAGCCTGCGAGCCACAACTACTGAGCCCGTGTGCCACAACTATGAAGCCCATGTGCCTAGAGCCTGTGCTCCGCAACAAGAGGAGCCACCGCAATGAGAAGCCCGTGCACCACAACAAAGAGTAGCCCCCGCTCGTCGCAACTAGAGAAAGCCTGCATGCAGCAACGAAGATGCAACGTAGCCAAAAATAAAATTAATTAATTAATTAATTTTTAAAAAAAGAATAACTACCTTTAAATCGAAGGCAAAATAGAGCCATCACTTTTAAAACTGAAGATGAAATAAAGATTGAGAATTTGTTGTTAGCAGATGGGTCTTAAAAAAATATTAAGGGAAATCCTTCAAGCTGCAAGGAATTGACACCAGATGGTAATTTAAATCCAAAGTAAGAAATAAAGAGCTCCAGAAATGGTAAATATGTGGGCTAGTATAAAAGGCTCTATAAAATATTATCTCATTTCTTTTAATTGAACTCTTTAAAAGACATAGATTGCATAAAGCAGTAACTATAGTAATGCATTGATTATTTTAAAACATGTAGAGATGTAATACATATGACAATAATAGCAGAAAGGACAGGAAGGAATAAAACTATGCTGGAACAAAATTTCTATATTTTTTCAAAATTAAGTCAGTATTAACCGGTTGCATTAAGTTGGCCGTGGTAAGTTAAGATGTAGACTATGTTCTCTAGTGCAAACACTAAGGAAATAACTTTTTAAAAGGTAAAGTTTCACTAGAAATTAAAATATGACTATATTAAAAATATTTATCTAATACCAAAGAAGGCAACCAAGGTAGAAGAAAGAAATAAAAGAGACAAGAGTCATATAAAAACAAAGCAATATGGAAAATGTAAATGTGATCATGCTAATAAGTACATTAAATATGAAAGGTCTAAACACCTCAATCCAAAGGCAGGAATTGTTAGACTAGATATAAATGCAAGATGCAACCATGTGTCATCTATACAAGACATATTTTACATTCAAAGACAATAAACAGATTAAAAGTTAAAAGATGGAAAAGATATGCCATACGAACAGTAACCATAACAGAGGTGGAGTTACTGTACTAATATTAGACAAAATAGGCTTCAAGAAATAGTACGTGAGGGGACTTCCCTGGTGGTCCAGTGAGTAAGACTTTGTGCTCCCAATGCAGGGGGCCCCAGTTCCATCCCTGATCGGGGAACTAGATCCCGTATGCAGGCCGCAACTAAGAGTCTGCGTGCTGCAACTAAGAATTTTGCATGCCACAACTAAGAAGTTCACATGACGCAATTAAAGATCAAGCATGCTGCAACTAAGACACGGCACAGCCAAAATAAATTAATTAATTAATTTAAAAATAAAGAAATAGTATTTGAGAAAAACAGATATAAAAGGGTCAATACATCAAAAAGATATAATATTTACAAATATATATGCACCTAAAACAGGGCCTCAATGTCAGTGGAGCAAAAAATGACAGAATTCAAAGAAGAAATTGACTATTTGAGATTTATAATTAGATATTTCAATCCTCTGCACTCAATAATTGATGGAATTAAACAGAAAATCAGCAAGAGTACAGAAGATCTGAAATACTGTCAACCTATTCAACCTAACTCCCATATACAGACTACTCCACTCAATCATGGCAGAATACACATTTTTTTTTCAAATGCCAAAAAATTTTTTCAAAAATAGATCATATTCTAGGTCATAAAACAAGTCTCAATAAATTTAAAAGTAATGAGATCATAGGAAGTAATAAGATCATGTTCTATAAGTACAACAAAATTAAATCAGAAATCAATAGCATTAAAAATTTTTGGAAAATTCCCAATATTTGGAAGTTAACATACTTTTAAATAACAAGTCAAAAAAGGAATCACAGGGGATATTAGAAAATATTTTTTACTGAATGATAGTGGAAACACAATATGTCACAATTTATGGGATACATAAAAAGCTATAGAAGGAAATCTATAGCTTTAAACACATATCAAAAAAGAAGAAAGGTGTAGAATAAGTACCTCAAGATTCAATCTTAGGACACTAGAAAAAGAAGAGCAAACCACATGCAAAGCAAGGAGAAGAAAGGCAACATAAAGGATTACAGCAGAAATAAATGATACAGAAAAGAGAAAAGCAATAAACAATAAAAACAAAAGTTGGTTTTTGAAAATATTAACAAAATTGCAAATGCTTAGCTAGACTGATCAAAAGAAAAAGAAAAAGGGCAAAAATTACCAAAATAATGAATGAAAAATATATCACTACTGGTCACAGAAATCGAAAAGATTATGACAACACAATGAACAACTTTATGCCAAAAAGTAGACACACAGATGAAATGGACACATTTTTAGAAAGACATAAATGACCAAAACCAAATAAAAAAAAACTGTAAAAACTGAACAGATCTAAAACAAGTAAAGAAATTGAATTAGTAATTCAAAATCTTCCCACAAGGAAAAGCAAAGACCCAAGGTCTTCACTGGTGAATTCTATAAAATAAAATAAAATAAAAAAAAAATACCAACATTTCACTAACTCTTTTAGAAAACAGAGGAAAGAAACCTTCCTAACTCATTCTATGACAGTATTACCCTGAAAACAAAGCCAAACAAACATATCAGAAGAAAATAAAACTGTAGACTAAATGCCTACATTAAAAAAGAAAGATCTAAAATCAATACCATAACCATCAACCTTAAGAAACTAGAAAAAGAAGAGCAAGCTAAACCTAAAGCAAGCAGAAGGAAGAAAACAATAAAGATTAGATTCGAAATAAATAAAGAGAATAGAAAAAATAGAGAAAATCAATGAAACTAAAGATTTTTGAAAGGATGAACAAAATTGATGAAGCGTTAGCTAGACTCACACAAACACACACGCTTGCACGCACGCACACACTCACACAAAAGAGAGGTAAGATTGAAATTGCAAAAGTTAGGAATGAAAGGAGGAACACTATTACTGACCTTACAGAAATAAAGAGATTAGAAGGGGATACAATATACAGTTGTACATCATTAAATTTTATAACCTAGATGAAATAGACAAATTCCCAAAAAGACAGAGTACTGAAATGACTGGAGACTAAAAAATAGGAAAAGACCTATAACAAAAAAGCAGATTGAATTAATGATCAAAAACTTTTTCACAAAGACAAACCCAGATTAGATGGTTTCATTGGTGAATTCTACCAGAAATTAACACCAATCCTTCACAAACTCTTCCAAAAACAGAAGCGGAGGGAACACTTCTCAACTCATTCTCTAAGGCCAGTATTACCTTGATACTAAAACCAGACAAAAACATTACAAGAAAAAAAACTATAGACCAATATTACTTATGAATATATAGGCTAAAATACTCAACAAACTATTAACAAATTGAATCCAGCAACATATAAAAAGCATTTTACACCATGACTAAGTGGCATTTATCCCAGGAATGTAAGGTTGAATCAACACAGGAAAATGAACCAATGTAATATACCTCGTTAATAGAATATAGGACAAAAACTACGTGATGATCTAAATAGATGCAGAGAAGAATGTGTCAAAATCCAACACCCTTTCATGATAAAAAACACTCAACAAACCAGGAGTAGAAGGGAATTTCATCAACTTGATAAAAGACATTTACAAAAAACCCACAACTAACTTCATACTTAATGGTGAAAGACTGAAAGCTTTGCCCTTAAGATCAGGAACAAGACAAGTGTGTCCGTTTTTAACCCTTCTGTTCAATATTGTACTGGAAGTTCTAGCCAGGACAATTAGGCAAGAAAAGTAAATATAAGGCATCCAGACTGGAAAGGAAGAAGTAAAACTATCTCTTCTTATAGACGACATGATCTTGTATGTAGAAAATCCTAAGGAATTCTAAAACAAACCAAAAACTCAAACTATTGGAGCTAATAAATACATTCAACAAAGTTTGCAGAAAATAAGATTAATAAACAGAAACAAATTATATATAATATGCTAGCAATTAACAATTTTAAAATGAAATTAGGAAAGAAATTCCATTTACAATAGCATCAAATAGAATAAAATATTTAGGAAAACATTTAACAAAAGAAGTGCAAGACCTATCCACTGAAAGACCTAAATACATGAAAAGTCCATTGTTTATGGATTGAAAGATTTAATATTGTTAAAGTAGCAATACTTCTCAAATTAATCTACAGATTCAATGCAATCTCTATCAAAATCCCAGCTGCCTATTAACAAACTGATCTTAAAATTCATATGGAAATGCAAGGGACAGTCAAAAAAATCTTGAAAAAGAAGAATGGAGTTAGAGAACTCACATTTCCTACTTTTCAAAACTTACTACAGACCTGCAGTAATCAAGATTGTGTGATAGGATAGGCATAAAGATAGACATGTAATCAATGGAATAGAATGCAGAGTCCAAAAATAAACCCATACAATGTTCAATTGATTTTTGATAAGGGATTCAAGAAAATTCAATAGGGAAAGATTGTCTTTTCTTTTTATTATTTTTTTTATTTTTTATTTTTTTTAACATCTTTATTGGAGTATAATTGCTTTACAATGGTGTGCCAAAGATTGTCTTTTCAAGCAAAGTTGCTGAGACAACTGAATACCAATGTGCAAAAGAATGCAGTTGAACTCCTTCATCTAAAGACATACAAAAATTAACTCAAGATCGATCAATGACCTAAACACAAGTGATAAAATACGTACAATTTTTAGAAGAAATCACAGGTGTAAAATCAAGAACATTTGTGCTTCAAAGGATGACATCAATAAAGTGAAAAAACAACCTACGTGAAAAAACAACCTACTGAGTGGGAGAAAATATTTGCAAATCAAATATCTGATAAGGAGATAGTATCCCAAAATCTATAAAGAACTATTACAGCTCAACAATAAAATGACAAGTAATTCAATTTAAAAATGACAAAGGGGGACTTCCCTGATGGTCCAGTGGTAAAGAATCCGCCTTCCAATGCAGGGGACGTGAGTGCGATCCCTGGTTGGGGAACTAAGATCCCACACGCCGCGGGGCAACAAAGCCCATGTACCACAACTACTGAGCTCATGTGCCTCAACTAGAGAGTCCATGGGCCGCAAACTACAGAGCCCACGCTCTCTGGAGCCCGCACCACAACTAGAGAAGAGGAAACCCGCACTCTACAACTAGACAGAAGCCCGCGCACCGCAAGGAAGAGCCTGCCTGCCGCAACAAGCACCATAACGAAAAATCCCACATGCCTCAACAAAGACCCCATGCAGCCAAATAAATAAATAATAAATAAATATTGTTTTAAAAAATAACAAAGGATTTGAATAGACATGTCCAAAGGAGATAGACAAATGGCCAATAAGTACACGAAATGATGCTGAGCATCATTAATTATCAGATAAATACAAATTGAGACCATGTAAGATACCACTTCACAACTCACTAGAATGGCTATAATCAAAAGACAGACACTAACATGTTTTGGGGAGGATGTGGAAAAACTGAAACCATCACACACTGCTAGTGGGATTGTAAAGGTCTCCCTCCCCCACCCCTCTCAGTGGGGTATTTCATTTGCATTTTGCATTTCGTAATTATTTTTGTGATCTCTCCCACTAGACTGAAGCATTTGAGACTAGGACTAGGTCTCTTTCGCTCACTCGAGTATATCAGTTAGAGCAACTGTCATTCTGTGCTATCTGCAATCACTGATTTGCTTACCTCTCTCAACCACTAGACTATAATCCTCTTAAGAGAGAAACTGTGCTTTCTTTATTTTTGCATCCTAGTACCTAGCCTAGTAGTTAACACACAGGAAGTACAAAAGAAAAAATTAAATAAGAGATTCCAAAGTATGGTGCACAGATCCACTGATTTGCTTACCTCTCTCAACCACTAGACTATAATCCTCTTAAGAGAGAAACTGTGCTTTCTTTATTTTTGCATCCTAGTACCTAGCCTAGTAGTTAACACACAGGAAGTACAAAAGAAAAAATTAAATGAGATTTCAAAGTATGGTACACAGATCCCTGGTGGAGACCCAATATTCTTACAGAAGGTTCACAAGGTAAAAACTATTTTCATAGTAATAAGACATTACAAGCCATTTCACTAGGTTGACATTTGTACTAAATGCAAAAGCAACAATGCCCTAGCACAAATTATAATCCCCAAACTGTGTTAGTTTTACTAGTTTTCTATTGCTACTGTAATAAGTTGCCACAAATTTATTGTCATAAAGCCACAAAAATTTATTATCTTACAGTTCTCCTGGTTAAAGACCATTTCAGGGTCTCACTAGGCTAAAACCAAATGCTCAGCAGTTGCATTCCTTTCTGGAGGCTCTGAAGAAAATCCGTTGTTTCCTTGCGTTTTTTAGCTTCTAGAGGCTGCTCTCACTCCTTGGTTGGTGGCCCACTTCCCCCATTTTCTAGCTAGCTATGTGAGTCCTTTTCATATTTCATCACTCTGAATTACTCTTCTGCCTCCTTCTTTCACTTCTGAGAACCACTGTAATTACACTGCACCCATTCAGATAATCCAGGATAATCTGAATATTTTCAAGTAAACTGACTAGCAAATTTAAGTCCCCTTTGCTATATAACATAACATAGTCACAGGTTCTAGGGATTATGATGTAGGCATTTCTGGGGGCCATTCTGCCTACCCCTGTAGTCACATTTTTCACCATCACATAATAATGTCCTTGATGAGGCACTAAAACTTAGTAATTTTATTAACTCAACCTTTGAATATACCACACATTTTCTCAAAATTAATCAAATTGAGCTGTCATTTCAAGGAAAATATTAGACAGTATTTGTTGCCAATGATAAAATTAGAGCATTTAAAGCAAAAACAAAGATCTTGGAAAATTCATATACTTGCAGATGGACAGTTTTGCAATATTTTAAGATTTTCCTGAGGAGATTACTGGTGATATTAACAAATGGGATTTTTTGATATTGTATAATGAAGTATATTAAGATTTGGAAGTCAAGCATACCTCAGTGAATCAATATTTTCATATGGCCAATGCATTATGTAACAAAAGTATGTGTTTGTAAAAGATTCATTCAAAGTGCAAGATGGGGGGCAGGCTTCAAGATGGTGGAACACTAAGACATGGAGATGACCTTCCTCCCCACAAATACATCAGAAATACATCTACATGTGGAACAAATCCTACAGGACACATACTTAACGCTGGCAGAAGACCTCAGACCTCCCAAAAGGCAAGAAACTCCCCACGTACCTGGGTAGGGCAAAAGAAAAAAGAAAAAACAGAGACAAAAGAATGGGGATGGGACCTGCACCAGTGGGAGGGAGCTGTGAAGGAGGAAAGGTTTCCACACACTAGGAAGCCCCTTCGTGGGCGGAGACTGTGGGTGGCGGAGGGGGGAAGCTTTGGAGCCACGGAGGAGAGCACAGCAACAGGGGTGCAGAGGGCAAAGCAGAGATTCCCACACAGAGGATCGGTGCCGACCAGCACTCACCAGCCCGAGAGGCTTGTCTGCTCACCCGCCAGGGCGGGCAGGGGCTGGGAGCTGAGGCACTGGCTTCGGTGGATCCCAGGGAGAGGACTGGGGTTGGCGGCGTGAACACAGCCTGAAGGGGCTAGTGCTCAACAGCTAGCCAGGAAGGAGTCCGGGAAAAAGTCTGGACCTGCCGAAGAGGCAAGACACTTTTTCTTCCCTCTTTGTTCCCTGGTGCACAAGGAGAGGGGATTAAGAGCGCCGCTTAAAGAAGCTCCAAAGACGGGCGCGAGCCGCGGCTATCAGTGCAGACCCCAGAGACGGGCATGAGATGCTAAGGCTGCTGCTGCTGCCACCAGGAGGCCTGTGTGCAAGCACATGTCACTATCCTCACCTCCCCTCCCGGGAGCCTGTGCAGTCCGCCACTGCCAGGGTCCTGTGATCCAGGGACAACTTCCCCGGGAGAACGCACAGCACACCTCAGACTGTTGCAATGTCATGCCGGCCTCTGCCGCTGCAGGCTCACCCTGCATTCCGTACCCCTCCCTCCCCCCGGCCTGAGTGAGCCAGAGCCCCCTAATCAGCTGTTCCTTTAACCCTGTCCTGTCTGGGCGAAGAACAGACGCCCTGAGACGACCTACACACAGAGGTGGGGCCAAATCCAAAGCTGAACCCCGGGAGCTGTGCGAACAAAGAAGAGAAAGGAAAATCTCTCCCAGCAGCCTCAGAAGCAGCAGATTAAATCTCCACAATCAACGTGATGTACCCTGCACCTCTGGAATACCTGAATAAACAACATATCATCCCAAACTGAGGAGGTGGACTTTGGGAGCAACGATATATATATATTTTTCCTTTTTTCTCTTTTTCTGAGTGTGTATGTGTATGCTTCTGTGTGTGATTTTGTCTGTATAGCTTTGCTTTTACCATTTGTCCTAGCGTTCTGTCTGTCCTTTTTTTTTTTTTTAGTATAGTTTTTAGCACTTGTTATAATTGGTGGATTTGTTTTTAGGTATGGTTGCTCTCTTCTTTCTTTTTTTTTATTACTTTTTAAAATTTTTTAATAATTATTTTTTATTTTAATAACTTTATTTTATTTTATTTTATCTTTTTCTTTCTTTCCTTCTTTTTCTCCCTTTTATTCTAAGCCGTGTGGATGACAGCCTCTTGGTGCTCCAGCCAGGCGTCAGGGCTGTGCCTCTGAGGTGGGAGAGCCAAGTTCAGGACATTGGTCCACCAGAGACCTCCCAGCTCCACGTAATATCAAATGGCGAAAATCTCCCAGAGATCTAAATCTCAATGCCAAGACCCAGCTCCACTGAATGACCAGCAAGCTACCATGCTGGATACCCTATGCCAAACAACTAGCAACACATGAACACAACCCCACCCATTAGCACAGAGGCTGCCTAAAATCACAATAAGGTCACAGACACCCCAAAACACACCACCAGACGTGGACCTGCCCACCAGAAAAAACAAGATGCAGCCTCATCCACCAGAACACAGGCACTAGTCCGGTCCACTAGGAAGCGTACACAACCCATGGAACCAACCTTAGCCACTGGGAGCAGACACCAAAAACAACGGGAACTACGAACTTGCAGCCTGCAAAAAGGAGACCCCAAACACAGTAAGTCAAGCAAAATAAGAACACAGAGAAACACACAGCAGATGAAGGAGCAAGGTAAAAACCCACCAGACCAAACAAATGAAGAGGAAATAGGCAGTCTATCTGAAAAACAACTCAAAATAATGATAGTAAAGATGATCCAAAATCTTGGAAAAAGAATGGAGAAAATACAAGAAACGTTTAACAAGGACCTAGAAGAACTAAAGAGCAAACAAACAATGATGAACAACACAATAAATGAAATTAAAAGTTCTCTAGAAGGAATCAATGGCAGAATAACTGAGGAAGAAGAACGGATAAGTGACCTGGAAGATAAAATAGTGGAAATAACTGCCACAGAGCAGAATAAAGAAAAAAGAATGAAAAGAATTAAGGACAGTCTCAGAGACCTCTGGGACAACACTAAACGCACCAACATTCGGATCATAGGGGTCCCAGAAGAAGAAGAGAGAAAGAAAGGGACTGAGAAAATATTTGAAGAGATTATAGTTGAAAACTTCCTTAATATGGGAAAGGAAATAGTTAATCAAGTCCAGAAAGCACAGAGAGTCCCATACAGGATAAATCCAAGAAGAAACATGCCAAGACACATATTAATCAAACTATCAAAAATTAAATACAAAGAAAAAATATTAAAAGCAGCAAGGGAAAAACAACAAATAACACATAAGGGAATCCCCATAAGGTTAACAGCTGATCTTTCAGCAGAAACTCTGCTAGCCAGAAGGGAGTGGCAGGACATATTTAAAGTGATGAAGGAGAAAAACCTATGACCAAAAATACTCTACCCAGCAAGGATCTCATTCAGATTTGATGGAGAAATTAAAAGCTTTACAGACAAGCAAAGGCTAAGAGAATTCAGCACCATCAAACCAGCTTTACAACAAATGCTAAAGGAACTTCTCTAGGCAGGAAACACAAGAGAAGGAATAGACCTACAATAATAAACCCAAAACAATTAAGAAAATGGTAAAAGGAACATACATATCAATAATTACCTTAAATGTAAATTGATTAAATGCTCCAACCAAAAGACACAGACTGGCTGAACGGATACAAAAACAAGACCCGTATATATGCTGTCTACAAGAGACCCACTTCAGACCTAGGGACACATACAGACTGAAAGTGAGGGGAGGGAAAAAGATACTCCATGCAAATGGAAATCAAAAGTAAGCTGAAGTAGCAATTCTCATATCAGACAAAATAGACTTTAAAACAAAGACTATTACAAGAGACAAAGAAGGACACTACATAATGATCAAGGGATCAATCCAAGAAGATGATGTAACAATTGTAAATATTTATGCATCCGACATCGGAGCACCTCAATACATAAGGCAAATACTAACAGCCATAAAAGGGGGAAACAACAGTGACACAATCATAGTACGGGACTTTAACACCCCACTTTCACCAATGGACAAATCATCCAAAATAAAATAAATAAGGAAACACAAGCTTTAAATGATACATTAAACAAGATGGACTTAATTGATATTTATAGGACATTCCATCCAAAAACAACAGAATACACGTTCTTCTCAAGCGCTCATGGAACATTCTCCAGGATAGATCATATCGTGCGTCACAAATCAAGCTGTGGTAAATTTAAGAAAATTGAAACCATATCAAATATCTTTTCTGACCACAATGCTAGGAGACTACATATCAATTACAGGAAAAAATCTGTAAAAAATACAAACACATGGAGGCTAAACAATACACTACTTAATAACCAAGAGATCACTGAAGAAATCAAAGAGGAAATCAAGAAATACCTAGAAACAAATGACAATGAAAACACGATGACCCAAAACCTATGGGATGCAGCAAAAGCAGTTCTAAGAGGGAAGTTTATAGTAATACAATCCTACCTTAAGAAACAAGAAACGTCTCAAATAAACAACCTAACCTTACACCTAAAGCAATTAGAGAAAGAAGAACAAAAAAAACCCCAAAGTTAGCAGATGGAAAGAAATCATAAAGATCAGATCAGAAATAAATGAAAAAGAAATGAAGGAAACGATAGCAAAGATAAAAAAAACTAAAAGCTGGTTCTTTGAGAAGATAAACAAAATTGATAAACCATTAGCCAGACTCATCAAGAACAAAAGGGAGAAGACTCAAATCAATAGAATTAGAAATGAAAAAGAAGTAACAACTGACACTGCAGAAATACAAAGGATCATGAGCGATTACTATAAGCAACTATATGCCAATAAAATGGACAACCTGGAAGAAATGGACAAATTCTTAGAAATGCACAACCTTCCGAGACTGAACCAGGAAGAAACAGAAAATATGAACAGACCAATCACAAGCACTGAAATTGAAACTGTGATTAAAAATCTTCCAGTAAACAAAAGCCCAGGACCAGATGGCTTCACAGGTGAATTCTATCAAATATTTAGAGAAGAGCTAACACATATCCTTCTCAAACTCTTCCAAAATATAGCATGGGGGGAACACTTCCAAACTCATTCTACGAGGCCACCATCACCCTGATACCAAAACCAGACAAAGATGTCACAAAGAAAGAAAACTACAGGCCAATATCACTGATGAACATAGATGCAAAAATCCTCAACAAAACACTAGCAAACAGAATCCAACAGCACATTAAAAGGAACATACAGCATGATGAAGTGGATTTTATCCCAGGAATGCAAGGATTCTTCAATATACGCAAATCAATCAATGTGATACACCATATTAACAAATTGAAGGAGAAAAACCATACGATCATCTCAATAGATGCAGAGGAAGCTTCTGACAAAATTCAACACCCGTTTATGATAAAAACCCACCAGAAAGTAGGCATAGGGGGAACTTACCTCAACATAATAAAGGCCATATATGACAAACCCACAGCCAACATCGTTCTCAATGGTAAAAAACTGAAACCATTTCCTCTAAGATCAGGAACAAGACAATGTTGTCCATTCTCACCACTATTATTCAACAAAGTTTTGGAAGTTTTAACCACTGGAATCAGAGAAGAAAAAGAAATAAAAGGAATCCAAATTGGAAAAGAAGAAGTAAAGCTGTCACTGTTTGCAGATGACATGATACTACACATAGAGAATCCTAAAGAAGCTACCAGAAAACTACTAGAGCTAATCAATGAATTTGGTAAAGTAGCAGGATACAAAATTAATGCACAGAAATCTCTTGCATTCCTATACACTAATGATGAAAAATCTGAAAGTGAAATTAAGAAAAGTCTCCCATTTACCACTGCAACAAAAAGAATAAAATACCTAGGAATAAACCTACCTAAGGAGACAAAAGACCTGTATGCAGAAAATTACAAGACACTGATAAAAGAAATTAAAGATGATACAAACAGATGGAGAGATATACCATGTTCTTGGATTGGAAGAATCAACACTGTGAAAATGACTGTACTACCCAAAGCAATCTATAGATTCAATGCAATCCCTATCAAACTACCAAGGGCATTTTTCACAGAACTAGAACAAAAAATTCCACAATTTGTATGGGAACACAAAAGACCCCAAATAGCCAAAGCAGTCTTGAGGGAAAGAAAGGGAGCTGGAGGAATCAGTCTCCCTGACTTCAGAGTATACTACAAAGCTACAGTAATCAAGACAGTATGGTACTGGCACAAAAACAGAAATACAGATCAATGGAACAGGATAGAAAGCCCAGAAATAAACCCACACACATATGGTCACCTTATCTTTGATAAAGGAGGCAAGAATATACAATGGAGAAAAGACAGCCTCTTCAATAAGTGGTGCTGGGAAAACTGGACAGCTACATGTAAAAGAATGAAATTAGGACACTCCCTAACACCAAACACAAAAATAAACTCAAAATGGATTAAAGACCTAAATGTAAGGCCAGACGCTATCAAACTCTTAGAGGAAAACCTAGGCAGAACACTCTATGACATAAATCACAGCAAGATCCTTTTTGACCCACCTCCTAGAGAAATGGAAATAAAAACAAAAATAAACAAATGGGACCTAATGAAACTTAAAAGCTTTTGCACAGCAAAGGAAACCATAAACAAGACCAAAAGACAACCCTCAGAATGGGAGAAAATATTTGCAAATGAAGCAACTGACAAAGGATAAAAAAATCTCCAAAATTTACAAGCAGCTCATGCAGCTCAATATCAAAAAAAATTAAAACCCAATCCAGAAATGGGCAGAAGACCTAAATAGACATTTCTGCAAAGAAGATATGCAGATTGCCAACAAACACATGAAAGAATGCTCAACATCATTAATCATTAGAGAAATGCAAATCAAAACTACAATAAGATATCATCTCACACCAGTCAGAATGGCCATCATCAAAAAATCTACAAATAATAAATGCTGGAGAGGGTGTGCAGAAAAGGGAACCACCCTCTTGCCCTGTTAGTGGGAATGTAAATTGATACAGCCACTATGGAGAACAGTATGGAGGTTCCTTTAAAAACTAAAAATAGAACTACCATATGACCCAGCAATCCCACTACTGGGCATATACCCTGAGAAAACCATAATTCAAAAAGAGTCATGTACCACAATGTTCATTGCAGTTCTATTTACAATAGCCAGGACATGGAAGCAACCTAAGTGTCCATGGACAGATGAATGGATAAAGAAGATGTGGCACATATATACAATGGAATATTACTCAGCCATAAAAAGAAACGAAGTTGAGTTATTTGTAGTGAGGTGGATGGACCCGAAGTCTGTCATACAGAGTGATGTAAGTCAGAAAGATAAAAACAAATACCACATGCTAACACATATATATGGAATCTAAAAAAAACAACAAAAAAAATGGTCATGAAGAACCTAGGGGCAAGACAGGAATAAAGACGCAGACCTACTAGAGAATGGAATTGAGGACATGGGGAGGGGGAAGGGTAAGCTGGGACAAAGTCAGAGAGTGGCATGGATATATATACACTACCAAATGTAAAATTGATAGCTAGTGGGATGCAGCCTCATAGCACAGGGAGATCAGCTCGGTGCTTTGTGACCACCTAGAGGGGTGGGATAGGGAGGGTGGGAGGGAGGGAAACGCAAGAGGGAAGAGATATGGAGATTGTATATGTATAACTGATTCACTTTGTTATAAAGCAGAAACGAACACACCATTGTAAAGCAATTATACTCCAATAAAGATGTTTAAAAAAGAAAACAAGAAAGTGAAAGATAGACCAAGGGACTTTAAAGGAAAAATACAAAAGTTCATTGATATGATTTCGGATTCCACATTGCAGTTAAACTTAAGAAACTACCACTTGTTAAGTTTTGGTATAAGAGCAAAGAAAAATATTCACAATTATCTCAGAAGGCCATTAAATACTCCTTTTTTTTTTTAAATTTATTTTTTATTTATTTATTTTTGGCTGTGTTGGGTCCTCATTGCTGTGCGTGGGCTTTCTCTAGTTGTGGTGAGCGGGGGCTACTCTTTGTTGAGGTCCGTGGGCTTCTCATTGCGGTGGCTTCTCTTGTTGTGGAGCATGGGCTCTATGTGTGCGGGCTTCAGTAGTTGTGGCACACAGGCTCAGTAGTTGTGGCACACAGGCTTAGCTACTCTGCGGCATGTGGGATCTTCCCATACCAGGGCTCGAACCCGTGTCCCCTGCACTGGCAGGCAGATTCTTAACCACTGCGCCACCAGGGAAGCCCTAAATACTCCTTTCTTTTCCAACTATATGTCTGTATTAGGTTAGATTTTGTTCATTTACTTCAACCAAAACAACAAATCACAAGAAATGAATGCAGAAGCAGATCTGAGAATTCAGTACTATTCTATTAAGCCAGATATTGAAGAGATTCCCACACTTCCACTACAATTTTTGTTTTGAAAAATAGTTATTTTTAATGCTATTTATGTTAACATGTAATGGCTTTATTATTGAATTAATCATTTCTTAAAATACTCAATATTAATTTATAATATAATAAATATTAATAGATATAATTACATACATAGAAACTCTTCGAGGTCATCAGTAATTTTTCTTTTTATTATTTATTTATTTATTTATTTGGCTGCACCAGGTCTTAGTTGTGGCACTCGGGATCTTCGTTGCGGCACGTAGGCTCTTTAGTTGCGGCATGCGGGGTGTAGTTCCCTGACCAGGGATCGAACCTGGTCCCCCTGTATTGGGAGTGCAGAGTCCTAACCACTGTACTACCAGGGAAGTCCCACCCAGGTCATCAGTAATTTTTAAGAGTGTAAATGACTACTGAAACCAAAAGTTTCAGAACTGCTGAGTCAGATAAATGAGAAAGCCACAGAAAGATCATGACCAGGTAAAGTTAATCAAAAGAATGAGCACGGAGAGCCTCAATGATAAAAGGGTACATAAGGCAACAGAGAAACAGAGCCTAGAAGGAGTACTCTATTTACGAACAGCCCCACTCCCGAACTCTTTCCCAGTCAAACCTCTAAATAGCAGAGGACTGAACTCACCACAGAGAAGCTAAATTGCCCATAGGGCACTTTCGAGGGCAGATATTATAGAGGTGGAAAAATTTTCCCTTCTTCCCTTTAGATTCTTTGGCTGGTCTAATAATTAAATTGAAGACAGAGTAACAACAGAAAAACAAATTTAATTTTGTACGTTGTACAGGAACTCTATAAAAATGAGACCCAAGGGCAAGTCGGGCAGTTGAAGTTTATATGCCATCCTGAGCTAAGGAATGGGATAGGGGCCTGGAGCTTCAAAGGGGAGGAGGGTAATTCATAGGATGATAAGGAGAGCATTTGCCTTGCCATACAGGTAAGTCATTTAGATAAAAGTGATCTCTGGTAGTAGCTCCCTTCCTGGAATAGGCTCCCTATGTAAATACTTCTAGGTAGTTAAGGGAGAGGTAAAAGTTTTTCTTGAGTCTGTTCATTCTTAATTACCTTCAGCTCAAAACAATCCACATGCCACAATGGCAGATTTTGGGTCAGCCTATTCTGCTCCCCTTCAGTATGAATATTTGCTAGAGAAGTAAAGAATGATATATTTTTGTTACAATCATAAAGGAATAAATTATCACATGATTATACACAAAACTTACATTTTGAAAATGAAAGTATTTGGTGAGCTAAACTCTAAAAAGCAAGGAAAATGGATAAACAATGTCATGACAATGAAGTACAGAAAAATATTCACTGGTATTAGTAAAAATTAAGATTTTACCAGTATAATGCCCCTCAGAAAGAACTCCCATCACTCCTCAGTTTAAATTAGGTAAACTCCAGATTTAAACTGTTAAATTAGCTGTTTCGCATAAGGAAAATAAACAGTAAATTCCGGTGATGTGGTACGGCTGCTGACGGCTAAAAAATAACTGCAGCTATACATCCTTCCTGACACTCAATGGCCACAGTCAGGGAAAAGCTCTTCTCAATAAATCTTAGCAAAGAAATAATGAAAGTGACAGAAAAGGACTATCATATTAACCCACTGGAAAACAGAGTAATTATGTGCCCTAAGTACTGTAAACAAGAAGCCTTTTCCTGGAAGCATGATACAAAGAACCCTAAATTTCGATTCTTAAGACCTAGCTTCTGGTTCAAGTCACATGTTTCCTGAGTTATCTGGGCAAATTAAATCACCTCTTTAGTCCTCATTTCCTCCTGTAAGATAAAGAAGTTAGTCTAAATCCCTTGCTTTAAAATTTAAATCCTTTGATTCACAGTAACAAACACATTTAATACCCAAATCCTAAAGCCATACATAACTGAAACAAAAGTGCGGACTAGTATTCACCAATTGATGGGTCATGACCTGCCATTTGCAGAGTATTGAACTGATTGATGGCTACAATTCCTCATTAAAAACAACAAAAGAGGGAGGGGGTAGATGGGTAGAGACAGACAAAAATATAATACCTTGATCTGTTTGACCATAGAGATATCTTTGGTAATATAGGGGAGTAAAAATTTTCCTTTACCTTTCTGGGTTGTTTTGGCAGATCTATTAATTAAATTAACATAAAGCAGATTAGCAGAAGAAACAAATTTAACTACATACATATGGGAGCTCCATAAGACTGAGACCCAAGGGCGAGGTGGGCAGTTGAGGTTTATATGCCATCCTGAGCCAAGGAATGGGATAAGGGCCTGGAACTTCAAAGGAGAGGAGGGTAATTCATAGGACACTAAGAAGAGCAGAAGTTTGGTACTTAGTTATTTGCCCTGCCATACATATAAGTCATTCAGGTAAAAGTTCTCTCTGGTAATAGCTCCCTTCCTGGTACAGGCCTGGTATTTAAATTTTTAGGTAGTTAAGGGAGAGGTAAAAGTTTCTCTTGAGTCTGCTGGATCTTGATTGCCTTTGGCTCAAAACACTCCACATGCCAAAGTGGCATATTTTGGGGTCATATATTTTGCTTCCCTTTAGTAAGAAAGGAAATGAACATTCAAGTTTAGGTTAATATTCACACTATGGATATTAACATTACTCACTGTTTAAGATTGTTACATTTATTGGCTATCTGAATTTAGAAATTTAGACAGTTTGTGTTTAATCACCTAATGTCAAAAAATCAGTTGCTTAGGTAATGTTTACATTTTTCAACTGTAATTTGGAAGATCTTTTGATTCCTCAACTGTTCTCTGGCTAACAAAGCTGTATTGTAAAATATAAGAAGTTGTTAGTCTAAGAACAAGTGCCTCAAATGTTAATGTCAGTGTTTGGCAGCAGGGACTGTACTTTTCTTAGGGGAGGTGGGGATAGGCAGTAAAATTCAAGAGTTGAAATTTAAACACACTTGTAAATTACAGCATGTGACAACTGTTAATTATTTTTGCAAATAACCAACATATACTGGGTACTGTGGTGATACGGGATTCCTCTAACAGCTGACTTTGGCTCTCGGATTCCCCATGACCCAGCTGAAGCTTTCTTCGAGAGGTTTGAGATTCTTCTCACCCTCCTCTTCTTCCTTCCCTCCCACTCTCCTGCACAGGTTGTCAGACCTCCACCGAGGCCTGAAGGTACTTCCCTCCTACTCTAGCTCCCTCTCCTTTATCCTTCACAGGGAGTATCACCAATAAATCTCTTGCACATCTATTCCCTTCCTTGCATGTGCTTCTCTGGGAATTTGAGCAAACAAAGTACATGTCTAGTCATCATATTAGACTCTAGGCATCATTATTTCATTTAGTCTTCACAAAAGCCCTGTGAAGACATTATTACTGTTCCCATTTTATAAATAAGGAAACAGAGTAGAAAAGTAATTTTCTCAGCATGACGCAACTACTGACAGAGCTGGGATTTGAACTCAAGTCTGTTTAATTTCATGTTTGGAGCTGCAGACCTTATTTTTAAACAATTAAATTTTATTAAATAACAACAAAAACTAGAGAGATCCCTAATAAAATTTTTCTGATACCTCTGTGTGCTTTCATACATTATCACATTTAATCCTAATAAATCCATGAAGTTAATATTATCATTTTACAGATGAAATTGGGGCTCAAAGAATTTAAGTAACCTCCTCAAGATCATATTATATAAGTTCATGAGTTTGAGCTCACTCAGGTCATCTCTGAATTCAGCTGTTTAACATTATATTGATTTGCCTAATTAATCAAATGACAATTGTGTCCCTTTTTACTTTTTAGTTTTAGATAATTTGTCCTGAGAACTTTATTCAGCAAAGAATCCCCCAAGTGATTTAAACAGCTATATATGTTCATTCTCTCTCTCTTTATGGAGGTGTGTGTGTGTGTGTGTGTATGATACATTATAGATAAAATACTAGCAATTTAGGGTATTTCTTGAGCTGCCGCCTGTTTGTATTTTAACCAAAATTTACAGGGAAATAGCTGGAGCACTGTTTCAAAAACCTGCCTCCAATAACAAATCAGCAGTTGAGGCTGGAAGGCAGTATTCTCTGCCCACTTTCTGAGACTTTTCAATATAATTTAAGGTAATTATGCTGATTTTTGCTTTTGCTTCCTGACTCAACTGCAGCCTTTGAGTTCACATTTCAAAAACTTCCCTTCACCAGAGTCACCTGATGAGGTGAGTCAGCAGTCTGCAGACTCATCACTTCTAATGACCAAACCCTGGTGTTTTACCAGCCTTTAAAATGACACAGCCTAGCAGTAGTGGGCAGAGCCGGATGTTGAGCAGCCGGGCAGCAACTCAGCAGCATTCAAGCCCTGGAAGGGAGATGGTTGGTTTGCTTGTTTGCTTTGTTTTTCTGTAGAGAAGGCATTGTGGGAGGACATGGAGCAGAAGGGAGTGATCTCAGGGGACCCAGGCACAGGCAGGTCAGGAAATCTAGGCAGATCCAGATATGACCACACCCTGGGTGGGACTGGGGTAAGGGGGTGGTCCTGGCACCACTCCTGAGAGAGGAAAGCCCCGGGTCCCCTAGCCCCAGTCTACCCTGTGACTTCAGATGGGGAAACTGAGGCTCAAAGATGGGTAGGTGGTTGCCCAGCGTCACAGACATCAGGAAGGGGCAGGAGCCAGGGAAGATACAGGAAGGAGGGGTGGGAAGACCTCATAGCCCTAGACAGCACCTGCACCCTACTCCCAGAAGCCCGCTGCTATCACAGCTGGGCGCCAGTGCCCAGTAGCCACCCCGTTGGAGCAGTGCACTTGTAGACAGGACCGTGTGCCTGTGGACCTGTCCCCATGTGAGTCCTCTTAAGGTGGAGGCCCAGAAACTGGGCCACGTGACCCCTCAGAGCCCCCTCCTACCTCTGGGCCAGCCTGAGGGGCAAGTCGCAGCTCACTGTTCACTAGGATGGAGAGGGGTACTCCCAAGCCAGGAGGGGACTTCCCTGGGGTTGGGGTTCAGTGAGTAGGTGCTTGGCTGGGTCTGGAGTGGGATTAGGTGCAATTTTTCATTTTTCTTTTTGTAATAAATGGGTATTATTTCTGTAATAAATGGGTATTATTTCCATAACAAAGTAATCAAATGCCTACCCCATCCTCCACCCGATCCTGGTTATACAGAAAAATCATGGCTCGTTGTGGAAGGCCTAACATCTTTAAGATGACCAGTTACCCATAGCTTGCCCTGAACTCAGCGTTTTTACCTTTTATCATTAGCCTTCACCCATCCCACATATCTAATATGTATTCACTAATCTTTTCCGATACCTTTGCATCCTCCAATGGAACATTCTTCCCTCTTCCCCCCCTACCAAAATCCTCACCATCCTTTAAGGCCCAAACTTAGCATTACCTTCTTTATAAAATCTTGCCTCATCTGTCCTATTGGAAGCAAAATTTCTTTTCTCTGTGTTCCCATCGTTTTGTTGTTCAATGATTCTACGTCAATTGTCGGTCATACAATAACTATTTGTGTATATAACTTGATCTTTCTTAGTAGATTATAAGTGAAGATTCTTTATCTTTGGCTAACCTATAAAATATTTTTACATTCACCAATCTTCTTTTATCCTCAAAAGATGGGAGACGGCGGTGGGGGGGGGAAGAGTCAATATTTATTTAATGCCAACTATGTGTCAGTCAGGGTGTTTGAAGCTATCTCACTTAACCCTCACAGCACTCTTCTGTATCCATTTTACATATGAAAACATAAGCTCACAAAGAATCAGAGACTTATCAGGGTCAAAAACTGGCAAAAACATGGCTAAGATTTTTTAACTCTGGTCTTATTCTTTGCATTACAAAAACATAATTGTACATCTCCCAATGTGGAAGACACCGATAAATACATGCAAAGCTCCACTCATAAAGATTTTCTAGCACATTAGAACTGCTTCATTCAGATAATACTTGGGACCCAACTAAAGTCAGAGGATTTTTGAGCCAGAAGGGACTTTATAGATCATTTAATCCAACCCTTATGTTACAGATAAGAAATATGATCCTCGGAGAAATAAATTTCCCTGTGTATATACCCAGTCGTTAGATGAGCGAGGATTAAAATCCAGTTGGAGGCAGTAGAGCAAAGTGGTTAACACTATGGCCTTTGGAGTCAGCATTGGTTCAAATCACAGCTCTGGTACTTAGTGACTGCGTGTAGCCTCGGAAACTTTACAAAGCTTATCTTTTGTCTTATCATCCCTAAAAGAAGGATGATAATACTTACCCCATAGTGCTGTGAGGATTAAACGTAACACTGCACAGCAGAGAGTAAGCAATAACAAATATTAGGTATTCTCTTATCTCCTGTCTCACTGCCTGCTCTTCTTTGCAGGATACCACATTGCCTTTTATGGATGAGTTGTGGAGTGGACAATACATTTCAGGGTCAAAGTGAGTAAAGATAAAGAAGTGTGCATTTATGTAGTAAGTCCCTTTTAAAAAAAAAAACATGTACAAATACTTCTCTGGATAAATAACACTTTTAAAAGGAATTGTTCATTCAATAAATATCTATTGAGCCCCTACCACATGCCAGGCACAGTGCTAGATGCTGAGTATGAGATCAACAAAACAGATATAATCTCAACCTTCATACGCACTGAAGTTTGAAAACAAAAATATCACTGAGATCTACCTGTGGGACATGCAAACCAAATATCTTGCACAGAAGTCAATACAATGTAATGGATATTAGTATTTGAAATGAGCTGTACATATATACTTGTGCCTTTTTGTAAAACAAGATATTCTTTAGAATTAAGTTCTATGCCATTTCTAGTACTGGTCATTTCAACTAGATTTTAGTAAATTCCTTGATAATTAAGCTATTTCTATTTCTTTACATAAAATAGAATATTGCAAGGGGTAAGTTTAGTTAAGCACACTCTCCTGAAATATGTTAATCACCATCTGTCTGAGGGTTACAAGAGTGGAATAGAACAGTTTTGCTAACAGCCAGTACATAGTAATTCCTTACAGGGCAACACAAAGTTCAATTTTATGAATCTGTACTCATTCACTCATTTTCTCTTTTTCTACATACACACAAATAGAAGCTGCCTAAAGAGATAGCTGATACTCTGGTTTTGGAGTCACTAATATACTGATGGTCTCCAGATTGCTTGTATTTGTTTGAGTTAGGATGATAAAACTGGCTAAGGATCAATACAGAAAAGAATTTGGATTATTCATACGTCAAAATTACCTTATGGTGATTCCTTAAATCCCTAACACATTCCTTAATCCTTAACACATTAAGGAATTAATTCCTTAACAAATTCCTTAAATCTCTTTATACTCAAGTTTTGCTATCCATTTGACTTTGGAATGTGATATACTATCCAATTTTACCTGAGAGTGAAAAGAATGATTTTGTTATTTATGAAAGTACAGAGCACAGTAAAAAGAGCCCAAGTTTGGAGTCAGGTAGACTGGGTTCAAATCTCAATTACCATTTAATTGTGTAATTTGTAAGAACATCTCTGAGTCTCGGTATAAAATGTTTGCAGAATAGGGATAATACGATTTTTCTTGTATAACTATAGTAAGTTTAAATAAGATAATAAATAGCTGGCAGACAGTAGCTATTTGTGGTTAGTATTAGTGGGTTGGCTATATTAATTTAAAAAGAGATCACAAGTCAAGAGCATTGATTTAAAAACAAAACAAAATACTGCTTATCTAAAAACTAGTTGCTGTATAGAAACATAACCTCCCTTAAATTATCAATATTTATAATCCTTGCAACTGGGGAAATAAGGAAAAACTACAAGATTTAATAAGAATGGCAAAATTGGGACCAAATGAGATTATAAAAGTTTGAATTGTTAATCAACAAAGAGATTAGTGTGTTTGTTACTCTCAAAAGGTAACAAGGCATTTGCTTGATGCATTAAGGTCCTTGAATTGAATACTGCATTTTTCTTTGTGGTAGAGTTATCCCTAGAACTCTTTGTGGAACTGGCTGTTTTGAAAGGGAAAAAAAAAAATCAAGCAGCTGCCTCTTATGGAACAGGTGATTATTTAAATATAAGGTGGTGGGTGAAAACTTACCTGAAAAACTGCATTACTCAAGAAAGAGAATTCACCAAAAAGAGGTTCTCTACATCACATTTTTAAAATCTTCAACGGAATGAGCATCTTCCCTCACGTTACCTCCTCATCGTAAGCAATTTCTCTTTAAAGCTATTCTAACTCAGACCTCCATCTAAAATTCTCCTGAATCTTTCATTATCGAGGAAGCCTGGAACAGTGCAGAGGCACTCCTTTCTGAAAGCACATCTGTTCCTGACCACTCCTTTCCAAAAGGTAAAATGTGTATCTAAAACCCATGCGTGAAATTTTAAGCTTGCTCTCCTATCTCATTAGCTCATAGCAGCCAGGAAAACAAAGACCATTCTCACCCAATTCAAACGGCGGCGGTATCGTTGAGTTCTAAATCAGGAACGACCCCCTCATCCCACTTCCAAAATATAAAAGGTGTGCACTCCAGCCGACTGCCTGTCTCCCAGGCATTGCACCCCAGGATAATGGAAACCGTGCTCAGGAAAAGGATGGTAAAGCAGCTCTCGAAAATCGAGGGTGACCAAACCCTGCCAATGGGAGAGTGTGGACACTCCTTGATCATTGGTAGAGAGACTGTACTAAACCGAGTCGCGGTAGAGGTGTCTTCGGCCTTGCGCAGGGGCACTTGGGGACCCGGGGTAGAGTTCCAAGTTGGAGATAGATACTGCGAGTGGAGAAGACCGTAAGTCGGAATCTCAAGGCCTTGTCCAGCAGCACACAGGGTCAAGCGCCACGGGGCTGGATGGGGACTCCTGGTTCAACCCTTTCCCGCTAATTTCTCGGTCCGGATAAGATGCTGCACCGAGCCTCGGGCGGACGGAAATACCAGGCCCAGGAGGCAACCCAGAAAAATCACTCACCAGTCTCCCACCTTCGGCGCAGAAGTAGCAGGAGCCTAGCCCGCCAGCCAGAAGGAAGCCCTGAACCCGCTCAGACGACCCTGACGACGGCTGGAAAGCGTCACTGACAACCACCCGGAAATGGCACAATAACTTCCGGGGCCGCGGAGCGCGCGGCGGGAAATTATTTCCCAGAGCCCGGATTAGTGAAGCAGCAAGTGCTGCGGCAGTCTTCCTGCGTGTCACCGCCGTCGCACGAAGGAAGCAGCCCAGAAACTCCGACCGGGAAGGTAAAGGGCCTCAGCTCGGAAGAGACAGTGTACCCTGACTGTGTCCTCCGTGCCCCCGAAATTTCTGCAGCTCCCGGCTATGAGGCTGGGAAAGGGCCGGGTTGAGCGGTGGCGGTGCTTGCCTCTGACGCTTTCCGCAGCCGCCGTTGGTTCGCGCTCGCCCGACCCGCCGCGCTCGGCGCCCGCGTCGATGGGCTGCAGCCGCAGACCACGCCGCGCTCCGCTCGTGCCGCGGCGGGGACGGCCCCGAGCGCCTCTGCAGTGCAGGGCTGAGCCGCTTCCCTCTCCTCCTGTTTGCGCAGCTCCGCAGCTCTGTCTCCTGCCAGGAAGGCGCTAGGCCACTCGCGTCTCTCGTTTCCATAGAACCGACTGGGACGCCTCTCCGTGAGTCCCAGATTCTTGGCTGCTTTCCATAACTTAGCGTCAGTGCAGGTGGTGGGGATCCCCCAGGCCCACCTTCCTGTGAAGAGGAAAATGCTATCATTCTTTTCTCCCTAGTAGAATTCTAAACATATCCGAATGGTAATGAACATCTCTGCAGCTACTGTAGGCCTTGAAACACGCACACACACACACACGTTTCCCTAAAGGGAGCGGGAGTGGGGAGGGGTGCTCTGTTCCTGGGGATTATGATATCAGCTGTTGGGAGGCAGGGAACAAGGCAAAGTGGTTATCCTGAGATTTCTTCCACTCCTAAAGCCTCTGATTAAATATTGACAAAAACGTGATCTGCTTTGAGTACTCCGTATCAGGATTTGACCCAGAACTTGGACGGAGCTTGATTTTGGAAGCGTCAAGCTATTTTTGACTGAATATCCTGTACCAAAAAAAAAAATTTCCGTTGAGGTATTAGGAATGAACATTTAAACCGAATTTCCAGTGTACGTGTGACAGACTCTGCGCCTTGTAAACTTTTGGGTTTGTGTTATTACCTTATGCCTCATTTCCTAGAAGTGCCTATTGATGTGCAAGATGTTCCCATTTTAGGCAAGTTTGACTAACCAGTATTGGTGTTTAGGTGGATTTTTATAAGGGAGTTAATTTGATTATTTCTAAGTTAACTCAGAGTGTTAAGTTAAATGGACTAGGATGTTTAAATACTTGAATGTATAAATTTTTATTGTGAAGACAGTTAAGCTTCAGTAATGCATATGTGCTCCTATTAGATCTGTTTTCTAAATACAGATTTTCTTTTGCCTTATTGACTTATGTTCGATTATATGATTTAATATTTTCTTGCTTCCCTAAAGCAGAAAGCATAAATCATGTTAAACAGTCTTTGAAAAAGTGGTCAAAGGTGGGTTTTTTCATAAAATTTAAAACGCTTAAGATTTCATAATAGGAATCCACAATTTACACTAATGTCCAAAAACATTGTTTTTAAGAAAACCAATAGTATAACTATTATCTAGACAGTATTTCCCTCTAAGATAATCTTTTCACTGTTTAAGCAAAACATTTAAAAAATAAAATCAATAATTCCATATAGGCTCTGAAAAAACAAAGTGAAACACCCTCTTTCTCAAAAATAATAACTAAAATATTACATAGTACATTTTATTTCACCTGTTTCCTATTAGCATATTTAAGGAGAGTCAATTAAAAGTAATATTCTATTTCTTACTTTCTAAAGACATCTTATTGCTTAAAAGTAAAATATCCCTGAAACTTTTAAATTCACATAGTTCTTACTTTCTTGATATCAGAATTACTTTGAAATAAAAAACTGTTTTGTTATTATTGATGGAGAAGAGGAAAAGCCCATATGAATTAGTCTGAGTCATTAATACCAAATCCACTTTGAGAGGAAAATAATAAACTTTTTCATAAGAAAAAACGGCCCTCTTTAGATTGTTCCTAGAAATGCTTTGAAATTTTAGACATTCATATTTTTCTGAAATTAATTTGTAATTATGCTTAAATATTTTCAGTGATATTGCTATCTAAATGTCACTCCACCCTCAGTAGATTCCTTTTCATGTGGTGTATGTTTCTCTTTTATTATTTGAAAGTAGATTGCTTTGTAAAATTAAAATTTGGTTAAAAATATTCAACTAAATTCTGAAATTAAAGTCAAAGTGTATTGTAGAAAGGACATACAGTTTTTGCAGAAACAGACTTAGATTTTGAATCTTGGTTTCACCATTTACTAACTTTGTACCCTTGAGCTAGTTTCTTAATCTCTCAGATTCCCCATTGTTCTCATCTGTATAAGAACGGCAAATAGCACTTACATTTTCAAGAAGGAAATGAGCATATACGAAGTATATAGGCCACAAAATCCTGCTTGGTCAACCTTAGACCTTATGCTGCTACTAAGTAGTACAAAGTTCCTAGGATACTAAAGCAGGTTTGACTTTCATCCCCCATGGCTAACCAACATGTTCTGTCCTTCCTTTTTTTTATCCCTGAACATCTCTCTCATTCATCTTGCTTCTCTTAAGGCCCCTTTATCCCTAAAACTAGCATCTCCAGTGCAGCCTGTGCCTTGTACAGTACCAGATAGATTGGACCTCTCCCTAAGTCCTCTTAGCCTTTCATTTCTTCCCCACCACACTCATTTTGGTGCTACTTCTCCACTTTCTCCCTCTACTGCTAAATCAGTCATCAAAGAGACTAATTATGACTGCTGCTTTCCCAAATAATGCCATAGAAGTAAGAAATCCCTGAAGTCTCACCATTGGTGACCTTAGTCAAATAATTTATATATATATACGCACAAAAACACATGCATACACATGTCTGATCTTTGAAGGATGGGACAGGAAACAGATACTATGTCTTCTAAAAAAAAAGTCCAAAGCCCAGCTGAATTATATTAAGCCAAAGGCCTAATTTGGCTCCTAGGCCAAGAGGGTGAGAATTCCTAAACTCCACTTGATGTTATAGCGTTCAGAGCCAAACAGGATTTTACTCACAGGGTATGAGTGGGGTGATTTGTGTGTTCCTTTTGTAGTATTGGTTAAACAGAGAGCCAACACTTTAACTGACTTTTATCAGTTTTAGCATTATTTACTTCCCAGTTAAATGCTGTAGATAAGAGAAATCATGAAAATCTTTTAAACTCTTAAATTCAAAGCAGCAATATTGATTGAATTTAAGGATTGGTATGTCCTTTCCAGAAGCGGGAAGTTTTAATGATTTTCCTTAGTAGGTTTAAAATCAAAGTAGAAGTAGGTTTAAAATCAGAATAGTTCACTAGAATAACAAACATTAAGAAACCACTAGTTTTCAACCTGTTGCCTTAAAACCATGAGATACTCGGTAGTGTGGAAAAAGACCATGATGTGATTTTACATAAAAATTAAGATATAGAACTATATAATCTAAATTTTGTTTTTTAATATTTTTTCACACACAAGCATAAAACCTTCAAGACAGACCCCTCCCCCATTCCCAAATGTTGACAATGGTATTACAGAGTAAAGGAATTAGCGATTTTAATCTTTCTATATACTTTGTAGTATTTTTCAAATTTTCTATCATGTGTTAATTAAAATTAAAGCACAAATTGGTAAAAGTTATTCTGGGGGAAATTTTTAGTTCTTAAATGCAAATATATAAATAAAACTTTTTTTAATAAATCCCTTATTTATCTTAGTTAGCAGCATACAATTTATAAGATGCATTATATTCTCAAAGTTCTATAATAACCTGTGTCTGGTCATAAAAGAAATTATAATGCAAAGTAGGAAAGGTTTATCCTTATTTTTCTGTCCCAGACCTCTATAAGCATCTCGCACCTCTTTTTTGCAGCACCTTTTCCCTTTCACCCAACTGTTACACCCTGCTCTTTCATCCTCTTTTCCATACCAGACCTTTCTATTCATATCTCTATTACTGCCTCTATTTCTCTGAGTTCTCTTAACATATTTTAGCTATGTGTTATATTCCTGAAAGGTGTTCTAGCTACGTATCATATTGTAAAGAATTCATAGACCTAAAAGCTAGTATATAATAAAATGTTCTTAATTATGATGATGACTGCTATAGGTTTATTTGCATTTCTAACTGGCACCAACTGCAGAGGAATCTCAGGCATCAGGGATAGGCCCATGTGGGAGATATTTTGGGAAAGTCCACACCACAGAGACAGTTGCTTGTTCTACATAAATGCCAGCTCTGTTCACAATCATTATCTTCTTAGTTGTGTGTATTTTATGATTCAAGGTAAGTAGATTGTTTTTTAATTTACTACAGAATTTTAAAAAATTACTATGAGCATTTCCTTGTAACTAAGAATCTCGTGTATTTTTTAACTTTTTGACAGTAAAGATAAAATATCTGTTAAAAATAAATGCTTTTTTTTTGTTTGTTTTCTTTTCCAATTGTGTTAGCATAGTATCTTCTGTGTGAATACTTCAAGGATCACCCCCTATATTTTCTAGAAAAATATCTAATTTCTAGAAATACTACTCATACAATTATATTGCAGTTTATTTACTTTATTTCTTGAGCTGCAAGACTTCTAGCAGTTAGCTTTTCATCTTCCATATCCCAGAACCTATTACCAGCACAAAACTTGACTTTGAGTTGTCTGAGTCATGGATAGGTATTGCACCAATTTTGTATAGTACTTTCTTTGGGTTCACTGGCATATCAGGCTATTGTTTCTTGTTTTCTTACTCCTGCAGGGTCATAGGAAGAGCCATTAAACCACTAATTTTATAAGTATAAATAAATCTATCCTTATATCTATATATGTCTATGTCTATTCTGGTATATAGACATAGAACTATTTTCCCATGTAACTGTATGAATTAGATCTGTGGTTATTAGTTTGTCATATGATGTGGTATTAAAAAGCATTGATAAATGTATTGTAAATTCTGTTACTTCAAGTAGATCATTTTATTATAGGACTCTATTAGATTAGGTTAATGGAATTTGTTCTTTAAAAAAACTGTGCTAGTTATTGTGTGCCATCACTGGGATTCACGATTCTGTGGAAGTTTAGCTAATAGCCCAGTTTTTCTGATAAACTTGTTAATGTTCTGTATTCTAATTTGTTTTTTAACACTCATATTTTCACACTGTTTGAATCAGGAAGACCAGCTTTTACACCTGTGTTTCTTACTGACCTTTCCTCTTTGCTTGTTTAATATCAGTTTCATTTTAATTGTTTTCCAGAGGAAAGAAGTTGCTTTTAAAAAGGCTTTCCTGATTTCTACCATTAAGCACCATTGGTCCTGTTTTCATTTTACTGAGGACTCTTGCTTTGACAAAAAATGCTGTTAAATATGTAAAGCGGCTGTAATTACTCCATCATAAAGACAGTATGATTTAAGATGAAAACTTTGCATTATACACGACTCAAATAAGTCCAAGTCATTTAGTAATTTATACATCAAACCAAAATATGTTAAAATGGTACCTTGTTAATAATAAACATTCAGATTGTGAAATAGCTGTTACTAACTTGATCTAAATGAGGAACATAGTATGATAGATTTTTTTTTTCCTTATAGTTCTGTATAACATATTTAGTTCTCAGGAAGCAGAAAAATAAAATTTAAGACAATTTTTAAATAAGACTTTTTGGGTGGTAGCATTATGGTGATTTTTTCGTTGCTTTCTGTATATTCCTATTACTTAACAGTAGTTTCTGTATGTCGGCATTTTAAAATAGCCAGATGGGCAAGATTTTAGGTTTTTAAGGCTACTCAAACTTCCCTTCTTTGGCAGCATTTCTTGAAATACCTACTAAATTGTTTTTCAAACTCCTAAATACATAAATAAAATACAAGTATAATAGTAGGCAAAATATATACAGTTAAAACACTTGTATTCCTCTGCTAAAAATCGCTTTCAAGAACTATAAAAACAATTAGATTGCCTTTTCCATTAGAATATCAAGGTGGTATTCACAGATATGTTGAATTTCACTAGTCTAGTGTTTCTGAAAGGACCTGTTACTTTCTAAAGGAAATTTGCTTAAAGTCTTTGTCATTCCCTAGAATTAGTGATAGCAGTGTTTCTCCCTAGTTTTGGTTATATGCCTTATAATTCCCATGTGGCTTTATTGTATGTGTGTTAATATGTGTTCTGCATCAGACTAAATCATTATTATTTCTAGTAACAGAGGACATTTTTGTAAATTTTTTATTTATTACTAGTTTATATTGATGGATATTATCACTCAAGAGCTATGTTATTTAGCCCGTGTAAGTGGTTTAAAAATTTGGATGATTAATACAGTAGAGTTCCTTATGCAAGAAGCTACTTACATTTTAATTACTGATGATAGTATTACATGTTTGATTATTTCATAAGACACCAAGCCCTACTATGTACACCTTATAATTTTGTACTGGCCAAACTTACAGAAATTGTTTCATCAAAGAGCCTTATCTTTTTTTTTTTTAATTTTATTTTTTGCTGCGTCGGGTCTTCGTTGCTGCGCGCAGGCTTTCTCTAGTTGCGGCGAGCAGGGGCTACTCTTCATCGCGGTGCACGGGCTTCTCATTGCGGTGGCTTCTCTTGTTGCGGAGCACAGGCTCTAAGCGCGCAGACTCAGTAGTTGTGGCGCGCGGGCTTAGTTGCTCTGCAGCATGTGGGATCTTCCCAGACCAGGGATCGAACCTGAGTTCCCTGTGTTGGCAGGTGGATTCTTAACCACTGTGCCACCAGGGAAGTCCCAAAGAGCCTTATCCCTAAAGACACTTTCTTTATGGTCTGTATCTTGAATTTTGGGATTTTCAGGGGTGAATATATAATATCCCTTTCCCTCCTTTGGAGCCAACAGAGAAATATAAAAGTCAGATAAGTTGAGGTCAAAAAATCACCCTTTTTACTGAATAAAAATTGGTTTAGAGGAGGTGGATTTGATGTGCAACTCCAGTGTGTTTCTTATTACATAACTTCTGAATTGATTTACCCACCCAGGCAGTGCAGTACTATTACTGACAGCTCCTTATGCCATGTCCACGTGCATTAATATGAACCATCTTTGCAAATATGCAGATGTGTCTGGCAAAGCATATTCAGTTAGTTCTCTCAAGTAGCTTCTCCTCCTAAAGCAAGGAGTGATGCAGGGTAGAGAGAGAAACCAGGAGTGCTATTACCCTAGCAGAAGTTTCACTCTTAACCCTGAGTAATGCTTTAAATTGTTTATAGTGAGACTTTCTTTCAACTTCTACTCTAAAATGAATCTCAACCTTTAAATAAATACATATATGTATATAGTTTATAGATATTTAATATAAATATATATATAACATATATATATATGCAGTCTTTGAAAATAGAGTTCCTATAAAAAACATTTTTAATTTCACCAGTTGTCTATTACAAGTCCTGGTAATAGTTTTTGTTATAACATTTGAAGTTTACTTTTAATTGTTTTGAAAGAAGCCAACTGCTGTTGCTCAGCCTGTGACATTAAGTGAATACTAATCCAGAGCTAATGGTGACACTTGTTAGAGAAATGAAAAAATTACCCTATTTCTCTCCTCACTGCTTTCCTCATCTTTAATGAGAAACTAGATTTTCTCCAAGATGATCTAGGTCTAAAGTTCTAACCTCATGTAAACAAAAACAAAAAAAGCTGTATTCTAATTAGAAATGCTGTGAATTTTCCTTTTCTTGGCCAATAAATGTACCACCTCAAATACAAAGTGCTTTGTGAACTCCACTGAAATATAGATTAATGTCCCTATCAAAATATATTTGAAACCCACGTGATTTTTTCAGTCTACTTTGTAGGTGATGAAATTAACATATATATAGCACAGTTAAGAAATGTAGATTGGGAATAATTTAGTATATACCTACTATACTAAATTATTTGTTGTAAGTGCTGTGGTACCATAAGTTTATCAAGTTGTCCATTGATTTATAAATATTCTTCAGTATCTGTCCACAGACACTTTAAAAGTTAGTATGAGATCTGAGGGTGTCATTGTCCACAAGTGTCCTTGTTTCCAAAGCTCTTAGCAAAAATAGTACTTTTAAAATGAAGCTAATATTATGCTAAAATTTTATAAGTATCTGTCTTTTTCTGAAGAGTTACATTCATCATTGTGTTTTAGTGGCAAGTAATGTAGTAATGCAGGCTTTCAGTGTTCAGACCAGAAAACAAATCTCCCTTTATATACAGCCACATTTTGAGAAGATCACTTTTAAAACTAATTTCTATTGCACATAGGCAGTTTGAACATTGGTATTTACAATTAAGCCTTATATGTTAAGTAGTTTTAGTTTTTATTTTTAGCATTCATAGTTAAGAAATAATGTCAACCCTGTGAATACTATCTTTAACATATGTTGTCTTCTTTATGTGTATATGTTAGATGGAAGATGGTGCCCCAAAGCATATTATCCAGATGACAGGATTTAAGATGGAAGAAAAGGAAGCTCTAGGCAAATTGCTTTTAAAACTAGATTGCACTTTTATCAAGAGTGAGGTGAGTACAGTAACTTAAAAAGTTCAAGATATAGTTGAAGAATAACTACAATTAAAATGTTGGCCTAAGAATGATAAAATGTACCCTTGATATTGTAAGAATAGAAAAAGTATCTTAAAAAGGAAATCTTCCATAGTAACATTTTTTCATGTGGATTTTTCCTTCCAGAAATACAAAAATTGTACACATCTAATAGCTGAACGCCTGTGTAAGAGTGAGAAGTTTTTAGCAGCTTGTGCAGCAGGTAAGTTAACTACCTTCCTCTCACCTTTGAAAAAAAAATCTTCATGGTGAAGAAAAAGTACCTTAATCTCTGGGAAGATAGTGTGTTTATTGTATCAAACATAAATGTGGTTCTTTCTGATATTTTTCTGAAAATACTTGTTTATTTATTTGGTTGCACCCAGTCTTAGTTGTGGCTCCAAGGCTCCTTTAGTTGCAGCTCCAGGGCTCCTTAGTTGTGGCATGTGAACTCTTAGTTGCAGCACACACGTGGGATCTATTTCCCTGACCAGGGATCGAACCCGGGCCCCCTGCATTGGGAGTGTGGAGTCTTACCCACTGCGCCCCCAGGGAAGTCCCTGAAAATATTTGTTTCGTATAATATTTTTGCTTTGTTTTTCTGAATAGAACTTTGTAACACTTGAAAAACGTATTAAAGAGGCAGAAATATTTACTTCACCTAATAAGTGCTTCATGTAAGAAAAAATATTTTAATAAAAAGGTTTGGCACAAAATGCCCCCCCCCCCAAAAAAAGCTTTTGTTGAAGCCTCAGCGATTTGCAGTCAAGTTTCTTTTCTTTCATCTATCATTGGAAGAGTTACTGTTTTTGTTCTTCTGCTCCTGTTTCCCCTGCCATCCATGCTATGAAGCAATCATTCTATTTTATTTTTCTAAGATTTTAAATTCCATAAACCTAAATTAGGGCTTAGTGTCTTCTCCCTTTGTTACCATTGATGTTTCTCTTATAGTTTTCTCTCCTGTGATTGATTTGGCATATCATTAGTCCACTTTTTTTTCTTTTTTTATTTTGCAGTATTTAACTCAGGTGAATTTACCATTTTTTAGAATAACTTACCAGAAAAACATTTGGATTCATTATTACCTCCACAAATGAAAACATACATTTTCCCTGCTGTTTAAAAAGATCATTGATGCCCAGATCAGAATGTTATTACATATCCTAGAAAATTCTCTAACTCAGTTAATTTGTTTTATATAGTGTAACAATGCTGTAAACATTATTGGAAAAGTTTTTGGTATAGAAGGAAGAATATAAACCTCACTCAAAATGGTGAATAATAATAGTAGTCATAATTTAAGTAATACCACATTTTATTAATCCTGTGGTTTATATTTTTACTTAGTAACAGAATTAAAATTATTTATTATGGGAAAGATTACATACAATGTTCAGTGATGTTGTAGGCCTTTCACTATCAAAAAATTTAGGAAAACAAACATGGTTCAAAGATAACATTGGCAGTGTAGAAAAAGGTGTTGAAAAAGGCCAAATTTTATTTGATATTTGGTCTTTATTGTTTATCATTTATCAGAACCAAAATTCTTTTGTGACTGACAGTTCATTTGCTTTCTAGGAAAGTGGGTACTAACTAAGGACTACATAATTCATAGTGCCAGAAGTGGCAGATGGCTTGATGAAACAACTTACGAATGGGGATATAAAATTGAAAAAGACTCCCATTATTCACCTCAAATGCAGTCTGCACCTAAAAGATGGCGTGAAGAACTGAAACGCACTGGTGCTCCAGGAGCCTTCCATAGATGGAAAGTTGTCCTCCTTGTTAGAGCTGATAAACGAAGTGATTCTCTTGTAAGGTGAGATTTCATAGAAGCTAAAGCAGTGAATGTGAAAACAATTTTGGTTTGCTTAAATACCTTTTTGTATTTCTTTGCAATTATTCATTTATTCCAAATGAGCCAAGATGATTTACTCTTTGATCTCCTAGTTAAGCCATTCTGCACTTTTAAGCGTATGTGTCTAATGGAACAAAATCTATTTTATAAGTATTGCATTATTCTCAGGGTCTCTGTTTCACTTTCCATGTTATTCCTTTGCAAACTCAAGTAAAATCTTTATTTTAAATTGGAAGATATTTGTTTTCAGTCTTGAAGCACTTACAGTTTTTTGTAAGTGAAGTATTACGTTAAACAAAGGCTTTTTTCTAGGTTTATGTAGTGCAGTCTTCATGATTCATACTGTTTCCATCATAATTTCATTTCTTTTTATATTTTACACCATATTTTAAGAAGACTTCTTATTGGGTAAACTGTATTCTTAGACTGCTGTGACTTTTTTTGCTGGGAGGGCGTGGTCTAAGGGCTTTTTGTTACCTTTACTGAAGTGTAATTTATAGACCGTAAAATGCACAGGTTTTAAGTGTACGTTTTGATGAGTTTGGACAAATTTATGCACCCATGTTACCCATACTACAATCAAGATCTGTAACATTTACATCATCCTAAAATATTCCCTTGTGTTTTTGTACATTTAGTTCTGCACCACCAAACCAAACAACCACTAATTTCTTTTTTGTCACTGTACATTAGATTTGTCTTTTTCAGAGGTTCATATAAATGGGATCATACTGTGTATACTCCTTTGATGTAGCTTCATTTGCCTGCCTCGTTATTTTTGAGATTCATCCATGTTGTTGTGTGTATCAGCAGTTCCTTTCTTTTTGTTACTGAGTAGTATTCCACTCTATGTATATATCACAGTCTGTTTATTCACCCATGGTTGGACATAGGGGGTTTTTTGGTTTTGATTTGTTTTTGCTAATATGAATAAAGTGGCTATGAACATTTGAGTACGAGTCTTCACGTAGACGTGTTTTTATTTCTCTTGGGTAAATATCCAGGAGTGAAATTGCTTGCTCAGATGGCAGTTGTACATTTAACATTATGAGAAAATGCCAAACTGTTTTCCAAGTTGTTGTACCATTTTACATTCCCACTAACAATGTATGAGAGTTCCAATTGTTCTGTAATTACTTTGGAACTATTGTCCAAAAATGAGGTGACCATATTTGTGTGGTCTATTTCTGAACTTCTTACTGTTCCATTGATATCTATATCTACCTTACACCAAGAACACACTGTTTTGGTTACTATAGTATTATAGTGAGTCTTGAAATCAGGTCTTGTGAGTCTTCCAACTTTGTCTTTTTCAAAATTGTTTTGGTGATTCTGGATCCTTTATATTTCCGTATGCATTTTAGAATCAGCTTGTCAACTTCTACAAAAAAACAAGCTGGGATTTTTATTGAAATTGTATTGAATCTGTAGATCAAATTGGGAAGAATTGAGATCTTAATATTGAGTCATCCTATCAGTAGACTCTCTTTCTCTCCAGGGCTTCTTAAATTTCTGTCATTAATATAGCTTTTGTTGTATAAACCTTGCACATATTTCGTTAAATTTAATTCTATGTACTTCATATTTCGGGATGCTATTATAAATCGATTGCTCTGTAAGTTTTTATATCCATTAATTGACTTTTCTCCTTTATTCTGTTAATATGGTAAATTATTTTGATCAATTCTTAAATGTTAAACCAAACTTGTATTCCTGAGAGAAATTCCACTTCACTGTAGTGTATTATCCATTTTTAATAATTGCTGATTCTATTTACAAATATTTTGTTAAGAATTTTTATATCCTCAACCTGATAAATGACATCTATGAAAAAATCTAAACAATATCATGAATTTTTTTTTCCTCCATAATTGGGAACAAGACAAGAATGCTCACTCTGACCATTAATATTCAGGATTTTACTAGAGGTACTAGCCAGTGCAATAAGGCAAAAAAACAAATAAGAGGCATAGAGTCGGAAATAAAGAAATAAGAATACTTGGTTTTATTTCCAAAAGACATGTTCATATAGCAAATAATTTACTAAAAGAAGCTATTAGAACTAATTAATAACTTTAATCAAGATCACAGGATAATAAGTGACTAAATAAAAATTGTGTTTTTGTATGCTAGTGATGCAGTTGGAAATTAAAATTGAAAAAGCAACACAACTTTTAGTTTTTGGTGATTTGATTATGTATCCACGTATATGTGTGTGCATTTTGTTTATTGTTTATTATTTATGTTACTTGCTTGGAGTTCTCTTAGCTTTTTAGGGAAATGGGAATTTTTGTCTTTTTTTAATTATGGGAAATTCTTGGCCATTATCTTGTAAATATTGAATTGGCCAAAAAGTTCGTTCAGGTCTTTCCATAATATCTTATGGAAAAAGGAGATGTTATTATAAATATATTGGCTCTGAAAGTTTTTGTCTGCACCTATTGAGATAATTGGCTTTTCTCCTTTATTCTGTTAATATGGTAAATTATTTTGATCAATTCTTAAATGTTAAACCAAACTTGTATTCCTGAGAGAAATTCCACTTCATTGTAGTGTATTATCCATTTTTAAGAATTGCTGATTCTATTTGCAATTTGCTGATTCTATTTCCATAAGATGTATGGAAAAACCCGAATGAACTTTTTGGCCAACCCAATATTTGTTCTATTGTGTTCTTCTTCTGTAGATCCATTACCCATATTTTAGACCATTTGATTCCATTCCACAGTATTTGCTTTCTCTGTTCTGTTTTTTTTCCCTTCGTGTATGTGTGTGTGTGTGTGTGTGTGTGTGTGTGTGTGTTTCAGTTGGATACTTACTATTGACTTACCAGGTTCAATGATTTCTTCCTCAGTTTTGTGCAGTCTATTGATAAGCCTATCAAAGAAATTCTTCTTTGATATAGTATCTTAATTCTACCTTTTTGATTGTACTGCCTTCTAAATTTCCCATATGTTCATGCAAATTGTCCACCTATTCTATTATATCTTTTAGCATGTCATTCACAGTTATTTTAAAGTCACTTTTTTAAACTTTCAACAGGTGGATCATCTCTCTGTGCTCTTTATTCCTTTATCTCTTGACAGTGGTTTGGTTGTTTTTTTTTTTCCCATTTTTGTGTATGTCTTGTGTTTTTGTTTTGGTTTTTTTGCATACATAGACATTCCCTATAGAAGAACAGTAGAGGCTGAGGTGAATAATGTTAATATCCAAAAATGGACCTACTTGTAAGGCAGTTAGTGTGGGGTCATTGAGTTAATCTTGTCAATTTTTGAGCTGGCTTTGGGTTTTGTTAGTGCTATTTTCATCTTCAGCGCATCATTTCATTTTATTCCAGCAGTGGTTTACAGTTCCCTTGTGCTTAGCGTGGGGCCTGTGATGCTGGAGGTTTTTTAATCAGTGTTCTTTATTCATTCTCAGCTTTTGGTAGTCCCTGTACTACTTCATCACAGAAGGGCTCTTCATATTCTTCCCCTTTTGCTTCCTACTCATTTCTAGGTTGGGGAGTAAGGGTTGGTGTGTTTTCGTTCTGTTGGATAGGCTTTAGTCTTAAGCATTCTTCATGTTCTTGGTCTCTGGGGTTGGGATATACCCACTGCTTCTGTCTCAATTTCCCATGGCAGCCAAATTTTCCCTTGTACTGTGGGCAGGGTCTTGGGTAAGAGACTTTCTAGCATCTCCCCAGCATTAGGTCTCTGCTTTGTATTAGTGCAGGAACCTAGGCCCAAGTGGCATTCCTGCCCCTTCTCCAGGGACAGGTGGCTTTTGCTTCTATCCTTTATCCCATCTTTTTTGGGCTGCACAGCAGGAAGTTTTCCTACCCCTTTCCCAAAGGCAGATGAGTTTTACTTCCGCTCTTACAACAAAAGCAGTGCATCTTTTCCTGGGTTCTGAAATAGAAGACTTTCTTACTTTACCCAAATGACTTAAGGCTTTTGCTTCATATGAGAGATGGATCCAGGGAAGTGGGCCTGGTTTTACATCTGTCTCTTGTTGGCAGGCAGTCCCCACTGACCCACCTTCGCTACCAATGGGGTTTCTGCTGTTACCTGCCCCTAATCTTTTTTGTGAATACTTAATAGATGCTGGTGACAAAGAGCTTGCAACTGAGGGGGAGGCCTTCCATGTGTCAGGGACTCTCAATTATTCTAAACTGTCATGCTGCCTACACTTGGCCTTTAAATTTATTAAGATTTTACCTGATTCTTGCCTGCATTTATGGTGGCTACTTCTCTCCGATGCTCTGGCAAGAGTGAAATAGTTTGGGTATCCAATCTCTTCACAAAGGTGCTTATCACTCTTTTGGAAATTCAATTTCTTGGTTGGCTTATTATCTCAGTTCTCTGATGGGTTCATGAAAAGTTATGATTTTGTGGATTATTTGGCTTTTTTCTTATTGTCAGGTTGTAGTAGTGTTCTCTCGTGGCTTTCTAAATCCTAAGCAGTAATGAATTTTCATGAAACTTTTGGGTGTGTGTGTGCCTGTGTGTCTGTGTCTGTGTGTCTTCTGAGCCTAAATGTAAAATGTATTTCTTAATGTAAATCAAAGTTAAACTTTTTCAAAAGCTAATTTTTTAGAAGAAGTTTGGCAACTTTAGTTCTATTTTTTTGTGGTCCAGAATGATTTCCTTGGAGGTATGTTGTCTTCTGAGGTAAATACTTTCTTAGAATTCTTGCATTGTTTTTTTTGGCTTATTGAGGTGACTTTTCCTTAGGAAATAAACTTAGTATTCTATTTTTTTTTTTATTACACCACCACCCCCACTCCCCGTTGCTTTCCCCCCTTGTAAACTTAGTATTCTTGATTCTTAAAAACTTTTCCCATATCAAGAAATGGATAAGTAGAGGGAATAGCATGATTTCTTAAACACATCTGTTCTGAACAACTTAAAGTTTAGGAAATCATTGCAGTAGTTATTCTCCGTGGCACTCAAATAGACCAAAGGAATTAATTCCTTTCAGAAAGTTCTGCTCCTACTCCTAGGAAGTAATTGATTTAGATAATTTGACTAAACATACTTTCTTTTTAATATACTTTTCTATACTGTTTACATTTTCATTTAGAGTTTTGGAGGCTGGAAAAGCAAATGTTTTTTTACCAAAAAATTCGCCAAGTGAAATAACTCATGTGATTGCCAGTAATGCGAGAATCAAGGCTGAACAAGAAAAAGATAACTTTAAGGCTCCATTTTATCCAATTCAGTATCTAGGAGATTTTCTTTTAGAGGTAAGTAAAAAACAAACAAAAAATTAGTAAACATTTTTTTTTTTTTTAGGATTCCATTGAAGGTTTTTTTTTTTTAATTTTATTTATTTATTTATTTATTTATTTATGGCTGTGTTGGGTCTTCGTTTCTGTGCGAGGGCTTTCTCCAGTTGTGGCAAGTGGGGGCCACTCTTCATCGCGGTGCGCGGGCCTCTCATTATCGCAGCCTCTCTTGTTGCGGAGCACAGGCTCCAGCCGCAGAGGCTCAGTAATTGTGGCTCACGGGCCTAGTTGCTCTGCGGCATGTGGGATCCTCGCAGACCAGGGCTCAACCCGTGTCCCCGGCATTGGCAGGCAGATTCTCAACCACTGCGCCACCAGGGAAGCCCCAGTAAACATTTTTAAATGTTTATTTTATAAAATATTGATACAGTGAAATATAAAAATCAAATTATGTTCTGAGTTTTGAAAATGCGATTAGAATTAAAATGACATTTTTAAGACAGTTGCTCTCAATTATTTAAATATTTGAAAAGAACTTGCTTATTAAATTTAAAATTTGTCTTATTTTGAGTCTCTACTTTTGTTTTCAGTGCTTTGGTGATGTTTATTACAAAATAATTTTAAGCATTTTAAACCAGAGTATAAATAAAACAGCAGTGGGCTATAGGTATCATATGAGAATTCTTCGGTTATTTTCCTATTGGAAAAGAGGGAGCTGTTTCTAAGAATTTAGAAATATTTTCCTGTCCTCTTCCTCCATCTACATCTCACTTGGTGCACATACCACTCCTTAAGTAGTTTGAATGGAAATAACCCTAGAAGAATTGCTCTAAAAGTAAGCAAAGAAGAATTTTTAGGAAGGGTCACTCAAGGTGGAAGAGAACCTGCAGTGTGTCTAAAAACTGAACCTTGGTCTTCTAGGAAACCTTAGCTCCTTCTTCAGTGTTTCCCATCTCGATAGATACTATACAACCTTTTGTCTAATAATTTATGTTAGAAATCTGGGAATCACCCTTGAAACCTTCCTTTCCTTATTCCCCACATCTGGTCAATTACCAAATCCTATTGATTTTATTTCAAATACTTCTTGAATAAACTGCTTCCCTTCTGTATTAACATCATATTGAGTTCATCCTCTTTGCCCTGTGCTGCTGGAAGCAACTCCTTATTATTCTCTCTATTGTTCTACTTCTTTACTTTTGCTAATTTCCTAGTAACTTACTTTTCTTTCTCTAGTCCATTCAGCTTCATCCAGAAGTAACATCTAAAATGCTCTTTCTAAAATAGTTCTGATGCTGTCTCTCTCCTACTTAAAACTGTCCAATGGCTTCCCATTGCCCTTAGGATGAAGTTGTAAACCTCTAATACAGCTTTAAGTTAGCATGGGGTTCCTGTCACTCCTACCTTTGCAACTATAGCCTGCTCTACTTTTTCCTATGCTCACTATACTATAACACAACTGCCTTCTCCCAGTTTCTTAAACAGGCTAGGCTACTTCCTACCTCAGTGTCTTCTGAAAAGCTGTTTTCTCTTCCTAAAAAGGTCCTTTCTGCTATTCTCTCACTCCCTATGCCTGCCTACTTCCTGCTTATTCAGTTTGCAGGTATAATGCTGCCTCTTCAAGGAAGCCTCCCTGGCCCCTTATTAAAATAGTTAGGTTCACCTCTAATGTGTTCTGATATCACTATTTTGCTTTATAGTACTCATCACAATTGTAATTAATTAATTGGCTGATTACTTGGTTAATGTCTTTTTCCCCACCTAAACCAAAAGCACTGTGTCATCAAGGATGATGTCTATCTTTTCCATAGTTATATCTGAATCATCTTGCATAAAGCCTAGCACACGAGTAGTTCTCATTTTATATTTGTTATATTAG